>NC_088921.1:4337500-4380000 GCF_038396675.1 Hydra vulgaris | reverse complement strand
TTTACCGACATATATATATATATATATATATATATATATATATATATATATATATATATATATATATATATATATATATATATATATATATATATATATACATAAATTTTTATAACACTATTTTATAAAAATAGAAGAGACCTTTTTCAAAATCGCTAAAACAGATCGATTGCTATAATTGAGAATAAATGCTAGTCATAAACGGGCCTAAGGGAAAAATTGCCTTTAATTCACTTTACTATTTTAAATGTCATTACAAAAAAAAAAAAAAGTTTAGAACAACAAAAATACTTCGTAATCCAACAAAAATCAAATAACTCATGTCAAAATTAATGCTAAATTAAATTCTTCTTCCATTAAATATTACATCAATATTAGGGTTTGTTAATTTTTAATAATTTTGTAAAGAACAATAAATTTCATACATACATTATAATTTTATACATTAAAGAACTGTAAATATAAATTATTATATTTAGAAAAAAATAAGAATCTTTAAACTTTGTGATAAACAAATACTGTTGTAAGGAAATGTTGCACTATTTAATTTATAAATTTTAAATTACTATATTCTACTAATATTATAGTTATAATTTCAAGTATATAACAATAAGTTAATAATACGGATGACTTTAATTGGCGTAACTATTGTTTGATATATCCAACATATAGAAAAAGATTACCCACTTGTGGACTTTAATGACTTACGAAGAGACGATTCACTCCTAACAGAAACATTTTTGGTAAAATTTTGTCTTTTCATCAAGTTAATTATAGTAGTTAAAAAAGACCTTGCTAGCATTGATATCCATTTTTTAAATATTACTTGTTTTAATACTTGCACTAAATAATCGCTATTTAAGTTTCTACTTAATGAAGACCATGATAAGTCTATAAGCTCACTCTTGTTGAGTTTTTTAATGTAGTTGCAACAGCTCTTGTTGTTTGAATAATATTGTAGGAGTTTAAAAGTTCATCATCTTTACTGCTTAACTCAACAATAGATGGTAAATAGATGTCCTCTAAATATAATGCAATGTAACTTTAAAAGCTTTATATTTTCGAAAGTTTCTTAGAAAGATAATCAAAATGTTCAAATTAAATAAAAAATAAAAAACTAAACTGTAGTATAAGTAAAATAAAATATAAATGTTTGAAATTTTAAAAAAACTATAATTATATTGTAATTATAATTATATACTAATTAAACCCATAATTTACCTTCATTTATACTAAAATCGATTTCTTCATCAGCAATTATAACTTCAATTTCATCTTCTATTCCTTCAAGCAAAAATAAAAAATCTTTTTCTTTAAAATCCTCAATGTCAATAATAGATAGAACAAATAGTAGCCATTTCAAATAATATTTATATTAAACTCTGTGTAATATAAAATCTTTGACTTCCGATCGCAATGCAACCGATCGCAATGCAAAGATAAATAGCCGTAGGTCAAAATAAAACAATCCGGTCTTTTATTTGTTCCATTGCGTCAATAGACAATTGACGTACGTTAAAGTACAGTCTTGATGTATTTTTCTTTTGTTAAATGAACAAAAGATTACAAGCATTGTTTTGCTAAGTTTCAATGTGATGAACATCCATCCGTTTATACTTCCATGGTACGACTTAAATGTTATAACATTTAAGTCGTACTTGTGATAAACTTGTATTTTTATTTTTAATTTTTTTTAGTCCATTTATTCAACCAAAATTTGAAAAGTTTTTTATAATTTTACAAAACTAAGTTAGTTGTCACTCATATAGTTGAAAACTAGTCATTGGAGTGACACCTAAATAAAATAAACAAACAAACAAAATAATGATAAATAAAAGCATGTGTAAATTAAATTAATTTAAAAATAATAATAATAACGATAAAGCTCTAATAAATTAAATAATAAGACAAAAAATATGAAAACACTCAATAACAACAACAAACAAAAATAAAAACAATTAGCAACAACAGCACAAATAAAAACAAACTTAACGCTTACGAAAAAGCAAAACACAAAAACTACAAAATGAAAATGCAAAAACAAAAACTTCCACATTAAATTGAAATTAAAACAATCTTTAGTTACTTAGGCGAAAAAAAAAGTGTAGAAAAATTAGTAAAATAGAAAAACACCAAACAACAATAAAAATAATTAGAAACAACAGCACAAATAATTACAAACTTTACACAAACGAAAAAGCAAAACACAAGCACTACAAAATGAAAGGAAAAACTACAAAACGAAAATGCTAACGCAAAAACTTCTACAAAATAAAAACTTCTACAATATATTTAAATACTTCGTACATACATTTATTTAAAAAACTATATCGTTACATCATTCCACTAATAATTTGCTTTTGGTTTAAAATAGTTCTCAAAAAGGTATGAAGTTTTTTAATACCATTACAAACTTATGCAATATTATTTATAAAATGGTTAACTATTATTATTTCTATCTCTGAGATATAAAATTGACCAATAAAATTTTAGTTGTAGTTACAGAAATAAAATTAAAAAAAGGTAAAAAAAAAAAGGGTAGTAAATCATATTTAAAAAAAAAACACTTATTAAAACAATGCAATAGTATATTTAATGAAACTTATTAAATAATCTTCAACTTTGCCGTGCAGTGTTATTTCATCCATAAAATGAAAGTACTTATTTGATCATTCTCGTTTAATCTAATTAACAATAAATTTGTTCTATATTTTGAAAACATAAGGATAAAGAAAATATTGAAGATTTCTCAAAATTTTTAAAATTCTTATATTTTCAAAAGTTGTCAAAAACGGAAAACTCTCTGTTACTTATAATTATACTGTATTTTATAAAAAAATTTTCATTTAAATAAATTTAATGGTGATTTTAACTTAAATTTGCTTAATTATGCTTCAAATAATAATGTTCAATACTTTTTAGATGCCCTAACCCAATATAACCTAATACCAACGATAAATAAGTCAACGAGAATAACTAAGACCACATCCTCATTACTTGATAATATAGTTACTAACAATTTTCAAAACTGTTGTTTAGGAAGGGGCATAATCAAAACTGAATTAACAGATCACTTTCCAATATTCTTAATTACTGATAGCATTACCCAAAATAATTCCCCCCCCCCCCTCCCCGAACTTTACAATTTTAACCCGACAGATCAATGAAAACTCCTTATTGTCTTTTCGAACTCTTTTATCAGAAAATATCAATTTGAATCTTATTTTACAATCCCATGAAGTCATTAATACATATGAACTATTTTTAGCGCAATTCTGTAAACTGTATGACATAGCATTTCCTGTTAAAAAATAATTATAAAATCGAAGTCTTTTTTAAACCCCTGGATGACCAAGGGACTAAATAAATCCTCTAAAAAAAACAAAAAAATTTAAGTTAAATATTTAAGGCATAAAATATATAAAAATGAAATAAACTACAAAAACTATAAAAACTTATTTGAAAAAACAAAAAAACACTCTAAAAAACTTTATTATGCAAAGTTATTACAGACTTTATAACTATTTGATATTAAACAGTTTGCTATACAGTAAACAATTTGGGTTTAAAAAAGATAATTCAACTAACCATGCGGTAATCGAACTGATTAATCATGTATCAGATGCATTCAATAATGACTATTTTACCTTAGGAGTTTTTATTGATCTGTCAAAGCCAAAAAAAACATAAAAGTTCTGTTTAATATATTTAATGAAGAACTATTTAAAATAAACGAATGATTTACAAGTAATAGGCTTTCGTTAAATGTAGAAAAAACTAAATTTATTTTATTCTCCAAACCTAGTAAAGGTGATGATGTGCCTCTAAAATTACCTAACCTTTTAATCAATAAAACATTTATTAAAAGGGAACCAATCGCTAATTTTTTAGGAATAATACTAGATGAAAATTTGTCATAGAAACCACATATAAAATACATAGAAAATAAAAACTCAATAAATATTTCCATATTATATAAAACTAAACTGATTTTTTTTTGTTATTTAGGTGCCCCAAGAAGACCTAACAGTCTTGTCACAGAGCACCGCGGAAGTTCATTTAACCAAGAAGTTCACCCCTCTTTCCTTACTGTGACGCAAAAATATGTCCAAAGCTCGTTTCGAACCTGGATCTCCTGCTTATGAAGCAAGCGCTCTAACCGCACATATCTTAACCCTGCTTCCTTGAAAAAAATATACTTTTTATTTATTCCTAGTTTTATCTCTTACTGTAATATTATATGGGGTAGTACTAATTACACTGATAAACAAATAAAATTTTATTGTGCATATCTTGTTAACTAGGTGGTTTTTTAAAACAAATTAAATATGCTGATTTCAAATATGCAAACCATTTTTCACCATCACGTCAAGTTGTAAAGATATTTGGGTTCAAATCTTTAGTATTTAAGGTAAAGTCCCTAATATTGTCGAAAAAAAAGTTATTCAAAAGTACTTTTTGTATTATTGCTGAGAAACATTTTGTTAAAATTTTTTTAAAAGTCTTTAGCATTTTTTCCATCACGTCAAGTTGTGAGATTTAGAAAAGATAAATATTTTTACTTTAGCAAGTAAAAATATTTATCTTTTCTAAATCTCGCAAAGGTATCCTACTAAATTTTCAAATAACAACTTTATTGTACCAAAAACTAGTTTAAAACTAAGTTCTTACCAAATCCAATACCGTGGACCGTTTCTATGGAAACACTTTTCAAAATTTATTTCAAAAAAAAATAATATTCAAAGCATCTCTTTGGAACAATTCAGGAAAGAATCTATGAGTCTCTTATTACAAAATGACTTTGATTTAAAATATATATTTTTTTAAATAAATACATAAATAGTATAAATTATCTAAAAAAATAGTTATTGACACTACTTCTCTTTTGTTGCAGTTTTATTTTTATTTAAATTTTTTTGTTAAAAATCTTTAATACTTTTATGTTGTTGTTAATCTTTGATATATTGCGTCATATTTCAACACTAATATTTATATTATATTAATATTTATATTGTAACTAACGTGTGTAAAATTCTTATTATGTACTTAGCTACTTTTCATTTTTGTATATAAACTGACGATTTTTTCAATGTAAATGGGGCTCGATGATAAGACAGTTTATGTCTTCTGCTTGCTCCAGCTCTCTATTTATTAACGCGATTAATTTCATTGTAAATTTTTATCTACGGCAAATAATAATAATAATAATAATAATAAAAAAAAATGTTATTTTTATTTTATTTACTTTTTTAAAATTAACTTATAAAGTAAATAATTGAAGATCAGTTAAGTTATTTGACGAAATATTGAAAAAATTATTAGACAATACTGATAAAACAGTATGTTTAGTAGAAGAATTATAAAAAAAGAACAGTGCATGTTCTCAGCTGGTGGGACACTATATTTCACTCAGCTGGTGGGACACTATATTTCACTTAGCTGGTGGGACACTATGTTTTACTCAGCTGCCCAGCAAACAATAGACGTCTTTTAGACCGTCTAAAATTGGTCTAATTTGTATCTATTGCCGATACGTAGATTTTAGACGTATATTAGTGATCGAAAAGACGTCTGATTATAGAGATGCTATTTTTGCTCTTTTTTAGATGCATATTAGATGCATAAAATAGACTCATGCATAGATAATTTTTTTTCTAAACTTAGATGTCTTTAAGATGTCTTTTATAGCTTTGTTATAACAAACTTAGATAGAAAATGATTTTACGGAGCGATAATTATAAATGACCGCCATTAAAAAACCATGCATCAGAATTGGCGGAAACTTACTTTGAGAAAAACATGAAGATTTAAACCTATGAAATACATTGATGATTATTTCTTTTGATGAATTTTAAATAATAAAATAACATGCTATTATAGTGACAAAATATTTCGATGATTTGATGCTAAGCATGTTTACTAAAATCACTTTGTGATTTGCAATATAATTTATTTTGCATTATTTGCATTATAAAATTATTATTTTGTTTTTTAAGTTGATATTTTTATTTCTTGAATGAAAGATAATGTAATTAAAATATATGTATATATATATGAGTGTTTTTCAATAACACAAAATATTGCTTTTTTGGTTGTGCACTTATCGTTTTCATCGAGGAATCAAGATTTATTTATGTCTTTTACAAAAAGGGCATACGAAAAAAGACGCAGTAGACGTGTTCAAAAAAAAATATAAAAATATATTAGAATCCTCATCTGTACATTTAGACAATGAACCGAATGTTGGAATTTCAGATAGAAATAATTTTTTTATCTTGCAAAAATCTAAAAGAATATTTTGACCATCATGAGTCATCGATTTTGGACAATGAATACTTTTATGACCAAAAGCCTAATGAGTATGAGCATAATCCAACTTTAAAGGAAAGTTTGTCTGCATGTTTTTCTAAATTCAAGATACCCCAGGCATGTGTGAATAAGTTACTTTGTATTTTTAAAGAAAATGGCCTAGAAGTTCCTTGCGATGCTGGAACCCTAATGAAAACACCACAAAACATTGAAGCACTTAATCTATGCAATGGAAAGTATATTTATTTTGGACTTAAAAATGAAGTATTTAAATATATGCAAAGGTTTTCGAACTTTAATACTCATAGTATATTTTTTTTTTCTTTTGTTTTTTTTTTAGGTGCCCCAAGAAGTCCTAATGGTCTTGTCACAGAGCACCGCGGAAGTGCGTTTAACCGGGAAGTTCACGCCTCCTTCCTTACCGTGACGCGAAAATTTATCCAGAGCTCGTTTCGAACCTGGATCTCCTGCTTATAAGGCAAGCGCTCTAACCACTGCGCCACGGCCGCACCAATTATTATCATGTAATATAGACTAACCAATATTCAAATCATGCAATTTTCAGTTGTGGCCGATACTCGGATTATGTTGGGAAAATGATGTATTCATGATCGCTTTATATGGTGGTGAAGGTAAACTAGAACCAGTAGATTTATTTTTGGCTAATTTTATTGAAGAAGCAAAAAAAACTTTTGGTAAGTGGTTTACGAATTGATGATAAAAGTTATACTTTTAGTGTATCATCATTTATATGTGATGCACCAGCACGCTCCTTTATAAAATGTGTAGTTAGTCACACTGCAAAACATGGTTGTGAGAGATGTACAGTTGTTTGTGCCTGTTATTCTCAGCGAACTGTGTTTAATAGTGAAGAACTGCATGCCTTGCGTAATGAAGATATTTTCAGGAAATTTGGATATCCTGAACATCAAAAGAAGCTAAGTCCCTTGTGTAAATTGGATATTCCAATTGTTTCAATCTTTATCTTAGACTATATGCATGTAGTTAAATAAAAGAAGTTTTATATTATCTGACTTCGGAGTTACAAAAAGAAATTTTATATTATCTGACTTCGGGTCCATTGGAGTGTAGACTTTCATATCACTTAAGGGAAAGGCTGTTAATTACAATAATGGAACATTACCATCTGAATTTGCACGCCAACCTCGTTTATTAAAGGAACTAAAACGATGGAAAGCAACAGAATTCCGGATGTTTCTTTTATACATTGGCCCTATAGCACTGAAAAGTGTTTTTTATTTAGATGTATTTTTGCATTTTTTGTGTCTTCATGTTGCCATGTCTATTTTATTGCAAACAGATAATCAAATTAGGAACAAATATCTTGACTTTGCTTCTCAATTGTTACATTTTTTTGCAAAGCAATCATCTCATTTTTATTCACCCACATTTGCTGTCTACAATGTTCATAGTTTAACTCATTTGCATCAAGATGTCGCAAATATGCAGTGTTCTTTGAATAACATATCGGCTTTCCCATTTGAAAACTTTTTGCAACACTTGAAACAGTTAATAAAAAGTTCTAGAAACCCAGTTGTTAAAGGCGCACGTAGAAAACAGGAGTTCCAGTTATCTCATCCAAACATTGTCAACAACAAAAATAAGTATAAGTATTCAACACGATCACGAAACAGCTGCCTCTTAATGCAAAACGATCATTATTTGTCTAGCGTGCGCGATTTTAAAAGATATTTGTTTTTTGTACTTCTTAAATTAGAATTTGATGAAGAAAAAAGATTTAATAAGCGCGTTTTTAAATTGCAACAACAGTTGCAATTTAAAAACACGCTTGAAAGTTATTGGCGAGCACTAAAAAAAGCGCTGATAGAAGTATTGGCGGGTGTGTGGGCGAGCGCAAAACTGCAAGAGCACAGAAGCACTCGCCAATTGGAGAAAACTGATATATATATTAGGGCTTGCAAAGTTAACGCGTTAAAGCGCTAATAATTTAACGCAAGTTAAAAAAATTAAAGCAGATCAAATTTTCTACCTCATAAATTAAAAAAAATTAATTAAATTAATATTTTTTAATCAATTAAATTAAAAAGCTATTAATTTTTATTTCAAAATTTTTAAATATTTTATTTTTATTGGCAGTATTAGAAACAGTAAAAACTATAACAAGAACTTTTTCATCATGTTTTATCATTTGCGTGTAAATAGATCAAATGATTTTAAAAGCTTTTCCTGCTTGTTTCTTTTATTAATTTAAATTATAGTGTTTGATTATTCGCGCGATTAATTTTGATCAAAAAATTTAATCATGCAATTAATTTCAATTAAAAATTTTATTCGCATGCAAGCCCTAATATATATTTATGTATGTGTGTTTGTGTGTATACATATATATATATATATATATATATATATATATATATATATATATATATATATATATATACATATATATATATATATATATATATATATATATATATATATATATATATATATATATATATATATATATATATATATATATATATATATATATATATATATATATATATATATATATATATATATATATATATATATATATATATATATATATATATAGTATAGTATATATTTACTGCAAGGAGATAACTCCTGGAACAGAGCAAGATATTTTAAATAAGTTAGTGGTTTGTATCTAAACACCTATTGTAATGAGCTTTAAAAATATCGACCGACGTTTGCTGAACAACATTATCCGGGAGATTGTTCCACGAATTCGCTACTCTGTTTGTAAAAAAGTTGTGACGTATTTCACAATTAACTGTTATTTCTATGTACGCGTTTACGGTGACCATACTTAGGTTCTACTGTCAATGGTTCAACTTGCCAAGTCACTCTATCAATTTTATTTTCAATTTTTAAATATTGAATGCAGTCGAAAATTTTTTTTTTTTTTTTATTTAATTTTTTTGTATTTTAATCTTTACAATTTCGTAATATATAATAGTATCTTTACAGAGTAAGTAAAACTTAAAAAAAAAATCAAAAAGTTACGTTATACAAAAAATATATAAAATAAAACTGTAAAGTATTTCAAATTATTTCAAAGAACGCGGAAAACTTGCAGAAGAAATCGCTATGCGTTACAAATATTTTTGGACACTTTATTTAAAATAAGTTTATATTAGAACAAAAAAATATTATCAGTTTTCGGCAGAATGAAAATAAAAATCCAAAATGCAAAAAAACAAAGAATGCAGACGAAACGAAGTTTTTCATTTTTTTAATTTTATTTCAATACACATAAATAAAAGTAGGTACACGATTTGCTAAATAGATAATATGTAGTCGTTCAAGTGTCGATAAGTAAGCCTATTATTTGTTTTTGTATTTTTGTTATTGCTGTTATATTTTAGTTATTTAGAGTTTTTAGAGTTATTAGAGTTTACATTGGTTTCGGAACAAAGTTAGTTTTATACATAGTTTTAAATGCTTTGGGGTTAATAAAAATTCATAAAGTTGTTAGTGTTTAAAATGAGATCTTTTAATAACGTTTTCAGAGTATTTAAGTTATTCGATTTTTCCAGTTGAATATTTTTGGATATTAATTTGTTATATAGACAAGGACCACGGTACAAAATGGAAAAGCGCGAGAAATTAGTTTTTTTAAAAGGTGCGTTGAAGTTTCCCGTTCCTCTGGTATATCTATTTTTGCTATTCTGGAAGAAGTTCTTTGAAAAGTAAGAAGGAACAAGTGTTTATATTTGAGCATAAATAACAAATTTTGGAATATATTGATTTGATATTGATCATAAATCCAAACTAACCACACTATATCGAAAACAAAAACAGCATGTTTTTGTTTTCGATATAGTGTGGTTAGTTTGGATTTATGAGTACTCGCCCATGTAACATTAGCGTATATGTAGTAGCTTTGTATGAATGAGAAGTATAAGAACTTTAAATTATCAGGAGACAGTATAGAACTAGCTTTGTAGAGGATACCAATGTTTTTTGATATTTTAGTATTTAATATATCTATATGTGATTTCCATGAGATGTTCTCATCAATAAGTATACCTAGAAATTTAGTTGCTTGGGTTCTCTCTATTTCTTTAGTATCTATATTTAGCGAAGGTAAATTGGGTGGTATTTTTTTAAGATTAGAATGAAAGATTAGCGATAATTTGTTAGATTTTAACCAACTGTTTATTTTTTCAAGTTCAGTATTTGTAGTTTCATAAAGTTTTGTAATTGATGAGAATGCATAAAATAAATTGGTGTCGTCTGCGAACATTATGACATCCAATTTACTTGAGGCTTTAGGAAGATTGTTTATGTATATTAAAAACAAAAGAGGTGCAGGAATGGAACCTTGGGGGATACCGTATTTTATTTTGAGAAATTTTGAAAATTTCTTTTCATGAGCAATAACGCATTGTTTTCTGTCTAGTAAAAATTTTTTCAACCAGTTTAGTGCAACACCTTTTATCCCATATTTTTCCATTTTCCTAATTAAGATAGCGTGATCTACTGTGTCAAATGCTTTAGATAAATCAACAAAGACTCCAAGGACGTATTTTTTGTTTTCAAAGGAGTCATTTATATTATTTATAAGAACAAGAATTGCGTGTTTGGTTGAATGTTGCTTTTGGAAGCCAAACTGTTTTTCATTTAGGATTTTGTTATTTGTTAAATATTTATACAGTTTATTGTATATTACTCTTTCCAAAAGTTTTGAAAATACAGAAAGAACTGAGATAGATCTGTAGTTATTTAGTGTAAATAAATCTCCGGTTTTTAATATTGGTATTACCTTAGCTATTTTTAATTTATTCGGTACAGATCCTGTAATAATTGAAGATTTAAATATTTCATAGCTTCGTTGTTTTATCACCGGAAACACAATTACAACTATATAGCTACAAATGTCGTCTACCCCAGGGGCTTTATTTGTCTTAAGCAATTTTTTTGCAATTTCTAGTTCTTCATGGTATAGTCCAGAGAAATTATTTAAACAGAAATGTTGGTTTGTGATATAGGTTTCGAAGGAGATATCAGGGCATTGAATTTTTGAAGCCATGTTAGGGCCTTTGCTTGCAAAAAAACTATTGAAGTTTTCAGCGATAGAAATTTTGTCGATATATTCAGTTTCGTTAACGATAATTTTATTGGGTAAGTTATTTGATTTTGTATGATTTTTACCTATTATTTCTTTTAATATGTTCCAGGTTTTTTTAATATCACTTTTGCTTTTTTGTGGTTGTTTTGAGTAATATTTTCTTTTTGAATTCTTTTTAATTTTTTCAAATAGATTTTTGTATTTCTTGTATGTAGTTAATTTAGTTTTGTTTCTGTTTTTTAAATACTTGATAAAGAGTTTTTGCTTTGTTTTTGATGATTTTCTTATCCCCTTAGTTATCCATGGGTAGTTTAAATATTTTTGCTTTATTTCTTTCTATTCAACAGGGAAATGTTTATTGTAGTGATCTAGAAAAATATTTATAAATAGATTATATGCGGAATTTGTGTGGCAAATGTTACATTCTTGATACACTCCATCCCAATTTACTACAGATAGCGATTCTTTAAAATTTTTAATAGAGAAGTGATTAATTTTTCTTTTATAAATTTTGGTTTTAGGATTGTTATAGGTTCTTAAATCTTGAGATAGTGAAAAATAAATAGGAAAATGATCTAATATATAGGTTTTGAAAATTCCTGCTTTTAAAGAGGTTTCTAGAAATGTTTTTGTTAATATATTGTCTATTGCATAGACAGAGGTTAGGGTTACTCAAGTAGGTTTGTTAATGATTGGAAGGATACACAATTGAAATAGATTATCAAAAAAGAGTTTAGTAACCGCATTTTCTTTGTAGTTTAGACTGTTAATATTTAAATCCCCTATAAAGAAAATATTTTTTCCCTTTTAAATCAATTATTTTGAGAAAGATTTTATTAAAAAAATTTGAAAATTTAATTATATCGCCTTCTGGAGGTCTATAGCAAGTGGAAATTATAATATTTTTTGATTTATTACCCGTTATCTCAATAGAAAAGACTTTGCTATCAGTGTCAGAGGTGGAGAGGTCTTGTCTTACTTTAAACAATTGATTATCTAGGATATACGCTGCGATCCCTACTCCTTTTTTGTTTGTTTTTCTTCCAAAAGATATTAGTTTATATTTTGGAATTTGAAAGTTTGAGTTCGTTTGAAATGATTCTTCAGAACACCACGTTTCGGTTATGCAAATCATATTAAATGAGTAATTGCAATCTATTAGAAAGTGTTTTAGTTTATCAAAATTTTTATTTATACTTCTTATATTTATGTGTATTGCAGTAAAATTATTTTTTAAAGTTTCAAGTTCAATTTTAAAAGTTTCTGTTTCAAAGTATTTCGAATCAAAATTATTTATGTGAAAAATTTGCGCATAAGAGTCGTAAAAATTATTTAGTAATATATCATTAGCAGTTTCGATGAGGTTGCAACGCAGCGTTTCAAAATCTTTTGTTTTGTTTTTGTTTTCGTTAGTCATTGTGTAAAGTGCGGTTAATTAAAACGTGCTAACATAATAAAAATATACAGAACTATTTCACAAGTCTCGATTAAGTACTTTGTTAAAATTGAAATTAATTACGAAAATCCCTGACGAATATTTTATCATATTTGATAATAGTAAATTTACCTTCCTTTCGAAATCTTTTAACATCTTCCCACAGCGTTTTTCTTATTTCCATCGTTTCGTTCGTGTAGTCTTCGTTAATGAATATTCCAGTTCCTTTGAGTTTTTTGATAGCGTTAGGATTTTATTTTTATTTTGAAAGTCTTGTAGTTTAATAATTATAGTTCTTGGAGATTTATCTTCATTAGTTTTCCCAACGCGGTGAGCTCTTTCAATGATTACGTCTTCAGAGATTCCCAGTTTGTTTCTAAATAGATCTTTAACTTTCTTTGCACAGTCATTCCAAGATTCCATGGGCAGCTCAGTTAAGCCATCGATCCTTAGGTTATTACGGCGTGAACGATTTTCAAGGTCAATATATATTTTTTTTAATTGTTAATTTCCATGGCCATCAGACTGTTAGTTTCCGAAATTTTTTTTAAGAAATTTTCTTTCTAAAAGTTGATACTTTCCTTTATTTAATAGATGTCTTTTTCAATTATTATAACCTTCAATTTGCTTTTATTGAACTCGTTTTCAAGTTTGTCAACTCGATCTGTTATTATTTTTAGATTAGCACTTATGATATCGCTAAATATCTTTTCCTGTTTTTTTAAAAAGTTGATAGTTTCACTAAGAATACCTTTTTTTTGTTCTTCCAGTTTGGTGGTGATTAGTTTTTCAATATTTATCATTGTAACTTCCATATCGTAAATTTTTTTTGATAAACACGTCTTGCTCTTACCATGCTGCAGATGGAAAAAAAAAGTCTTAAACTTAATACAAGTGTATTAAGTTTAGAAAAAACTTAATACACTTGTACTAAGTCTTTTCTAAACTTAATACACTTGTATTAAGTCTTTCTTAAACTTTGCTACAAATGATATAAATATAATTGTAGCTGAATAGTTCAGTTCTAAAATGATTAATTGAAGGTTCGTATGGTGTCATTTTGATTTATGGTTTACCAATTTGGAGTAGGTTATTCTTTGCCACATCTTTAAAAACAAAAAAACGCTAAATAAACAAAACTATAAGTGTACTGTACCAAGTGTTTCAATCTGTTTGGGCTGCCATTTCCACAATCTCACTGTGTTACAATATTTTTGTTCCACAAATAAATAAAGTTCATTGAAGAATGACACAATGATGATGACTAAGTTTTAGTCAAAGGCATATAATAAGATTAAGACTATAACTTTTGAACTGAATGATATTATATGCTCTTTACCTTTACTTATAGTATTACTTATACTCTAAGTAACATATATAATTATATATAATTATACCACAAGCATATATAATTGAGACTAAGAGTAAAGTAAAAATAGAAATACTGTAAGTAAATTTTACTTCAACCATGCCACCCCCTGAATATCAATTATTGATATTTCTGAGGCATTTTTCTTTGCAAAAAAAGATACCCTGGATTTATTATTGGTAAAAGTTAGGTAATTAAATGAATTTAAAAATATATATAAATATTTAATAAATATGTTAAATTTATATTATTATTAATAATTATTAAATTATTTAATAATTAATATTGTATATTTAATTTAAATATACAATATTTAAAAACTAAGTATATAATAATTTAAACTTTTTTTGAATCAGGAAAATTTCTGGGGTATCTTTTTTTGCAAAGAAAGATACCCTAGCTTAATTATTGTGTAAAAGTTAGGCAATTAAATGAATTATTGAAAGAAATGTTTTGGAAATAAATATTTTTTTTTACTTCATCTTAAACTAAAACTTTCCAGATTTAGAAAAAGTTTAATTTAAAATTTATTACCAAAATACACTTTCTACCCTACTAAACGTATGATATAATATCAATATTTAAATTTTTACGCATCAATTAATAACATAAGACCGACAATAATATTTTTTAAAAATCCATAATGGTTTCTGAGTCATCTTTTTGATTGAAAAAACAGTAAACTAACAAACACTTAGATAGCCTTCATTCATGATAAATCATATGATCTGAAAATTTCCGCAAGGATTCTTAATATATAAATCTACAATTCTAGTTTACAACATTTATCTTCTTTTAAGTGATGCCGTAAATATATTTGTATTTTGTAAAAAAACAGACATTTTGATGGTTGTTTTGCTTGAAACTACTATATAACTCTAATTTAGACATATAAATGTAAACTGGAATTTGAGATCAACTAGAAAGCACTCTTTATAAATAATAATATTAATAGTTAATAACTTCGTCATGTAGTCTGTCAATCTGATTATTTTTAGATTAAGTACTAGTTTTTAAAAGAAATTAAATTTCAATATCTATATAACTTTTAACTAGCAGATTTTATAAAAAAACGAATGATATATGTTTGAACTTTATTTTCTATTTAACGAAATATACTTAAAATGCTATTAACCCTAATGGTTTTGATTATATTTTTTTGCAATTTTTAGAAAAAAAATAATCATTGCGGACGTTTCGGATCAAGTTTCGATAAATTTTGGTATTTTTTTTAAAAAAGCATAAGGGAGGAAAACAGTAAAAATATCCGTCGTGGGTAAAAAGAAAGGAAGAAGAAAAAAGTTCAAAAATCTGAAAACGAATATTATAAACTATAATATATATATATATATATATATATATATATATATATATATATATATATATATATATATATATATATATATATATATATATATATCAGGAATTAAGAATATGCACCTTAGTTTGCCGTTTAAACGATGAAATGCTTTATTGTTCTTTAATATTATATATGAAACATATTATACTCACAAGAGATATTTACTAAGTTGATTTTTAACCACAAAATGTGTTATATTAAGTTAGAAACAACTTTTTTTTTCCTAAATTTTATTAAATAAATAGTCAGACTTTCAAAAATAATAAGACTCACTAGGTAACCAACATAAAGTGATAAAAACATGAACTGCAAAAATAACGCACGTGAAAATACATTTTTACTTGTGAAAATATGACCGAATCGCTTCGCATCCAGTTTTGTTTTTTATACTTATAAACTAATTGGTTTTTAATAAAACCAACTACAGTTGAACTGATTTTATACCAAGTTACTACAGAGGTTGCCAGATTATTATTTCATTTCTATAATAAAGTCTGTTTATCGAAGAAAATTTATCATAAAAAAAAACTGGCTACCTCTGTAGTAACACGGCCTAATCAATCAATTTTTCAAGACTCTATAAAGTCCCAATGTTCCGCGATTAAAAAAAATTATATGGAAAGATTAATCATTCGGGCTACACCATTTTCCCTTTTTTTATTAAATGTTAAACTTTTCGACTTTAATGCTACAAACTTTCGAGATGCATTTTCTCTTTTTATTATTGAGTAATTCAGTTAACTCAAATGAAAATGGCTGTTCTATATTAATAAGTGGGCTGGTAGCACTTGAGTTTCTTACCTCTGACATATCTATTGAATTGTAAATTAAAAAAGCCAGAATAGATTAAGACAAAAAAAAGTTTAACTTTATTTAACTTAGTTACTCATTTGTTCACTGTTATATAAATTATGCAATTACTGCCTGGGGTAGTACGGGAAAAAGTAAGTTTGGCGCCTTAAATAATCTCAAACTTAACATTTATCTAGTTTTACAGTTCATGTATAAAACAAAATGTGGACTGTCTCCAAAAAATTCTAAAACTTAATTTGAAGAAATATACCATAAGTATTCAACAAGATTTTCCAAAAACAACTTTGTTGTACCAAAACCTTATTAAAACTACTCTCGCCTGCTGAATAAACGGGGAAGGGGGAGGACGCTTATTAATTTTTCATTATTTTTCCAACCCCTCGGAGTTTATTAGAACCCCCTCCCCCAAATTTCCCTTCCCCTCCTTCCCCGTTTGTTTATTTTGAAGCAATAAAAAATGGTTTTGTTATTTTTTTACTTTGAGAAATTACTAAATTTAACGCTAAATTTAACCAATAGACAAAACAAAAAAGATCAAAAGTGTTCCTGAAATTTAACTGGCGCTTTAAGTTTAATGAAAACTACCGCGTTAAAGGGCAAGTAATCTCCTACTTCTGTTTTTTAAATATTTAGCGTTGCGTAATTTTTGGGCAATTAAAGGTAAGTCTCAAAATCATTAGATGAAAATAATAATAACCAAAAATTTTTTTTTTCATTTTAAAAAAGGAGAAGCGAATTTTTTATGAAAAACTCTATTCATAAATGATATTTCTTTTGTTAAAAAGTGTTAACTTTCTAGGATCAATACACCTCTCCCCGTCCCCCGTTTATTAGTTTAAAAATATTTTCGACCCTCCCATTTTTCTTTCTTTTTGTTTTTGTTTTTTTGTTTATTTGTTTGTTTGTTTTTTATTTTCTCTAATTTATTTATGGTATTTATTTATATAAGGTAATACCTAACAATTAAGAAGACCTTATTTTATTGTTGATTTTTTTTTAATTTTTCTTAAAATTTGGTTATAAATTTTTAAACTTTAAACAAAAAAAAGTTTAAATTTTCATGAGAAATTGTGTAACTTCAAAACAAAAGCACTCTAATAAATATAAAACCTGTTTTATATTTGTTTAACTTGTTCAAGACATATCTTATTCATAATTATAATATAGGTAGTATAAGCTATAATTATAATTCGAATTATATAATTATACAGTAAACACTCATAAATATACATTAAAAAAACTTTTTTATAAAAAGAATGCATAAAATACACGTAAAGCTTTTTTCTGCATCGGGGTATATGCTTATACAGTAGAATCCCGTTCAGAGTCCAAGTCGCGAATCCATCGCGAATGTCCGAGTTAAGCGAAGCTTTTGGTATGTGTAGAGAATTCAAGGGGAATTGAAAATTCGTCCGACTTAACGGGTCCGAGTTAACGGGATTCTACTGTATATCATATAGTATCAAAAATAATAATTGTTTAAATATTTGCGCGTTATAAATATTTTGCATCTATTATTATTAGTATTATTATTATTGTTATTGTTATTATTATTATTATTGTTATCATTACTATTGTTATTATTATTATTATTATTATTATTATTATTATTATTATTATTATTATTATTATTATTAATAGAATTGTTATCTTTATCATTTGTATTATTATTATTTTGATTATTATTACCAATAACTGAAGTTTTTATTATTATTGCCTATTATTATTACCGATACTTACATTACTACATTATTTACAATGTTGTTACTGTATATTATTATACCATACTTCTCTTTTACTGCTATATTTTAATTAGGTATATAAAAGTCTTTTATTCTAGATAGATGTATAAAAGAAATTTAAATTATGTCCTAAATTATCAAACTTCTTACTTAATTATTATTCGAAAAGTTTTTCGTTTAAGTATTGTACTGTTTTACGTTTTTTTCTTGTTTTTTTTTTTTTTGTGTTTGTTTTTTGTGTGTTTTTTTTTGTATTTTTTTGTGTTTTTTGTTTTTTTAGTTTGTTGTTTTAGTTTCTTATTATGGTGTTTACTTAAAATTAGTACTTGTACTATATGTAAATATTCCATGAAATGTAAAATCTATTTCAGAATACATTTGAATTAATTTGAATTTGAATTGAATTATATATATATATATATATATATATATATATATATATATATATATATATATATATATATATATATATATATATATATATATATATATATATATATACAAGAAAAAAATAAAACAATGTCCGCAGAAACAAAGAAGGCAGTAAAATCTAGTCAACAAGCACCGTTTTTGCATAAACAATAAAAAATAAAAACTATTCTTTTTTACAATGATCTTTATAAAATAAAGAGTTAAACAGACAGGGGCTCAAAGAAGTTGAAAATGACAGTACGTCATCGTAATCTTTTCATAGAGCTCCTTTACACATTTTTAATAGAATATAGATATTAAAATAATAACCCTAATGATAATAACCCTAATGATCCCTTTAAGCACAAATGATTCTCAAATTTTAAAAATTTCCTTTTTTTTTAAAAACTTAAATGAACTTAATGACTTTGCCATACATTTGAATCTTTTTTGATAACTATTCCATATATTTGGTCAACGATATGCAATGCTATATTCAGCATATTTATTAAAGTTTTGAGGCAGTTTATATGACTTACTAATATTTGCTCTTAGATAATAGTTTTCATTGATGTTTATTTCAAAGTTGTTATTAAAGTTTGCAGGAGAGAGATTATTACTGAATCGATACATAAAAATTAAATGCTGATAGATATTTATTTCATAAACATCAATCACTTTCAATTTAGGTTTGGCGTATTCACGCTTCTTTTTAGAGTAAATGATTCTGCTTGCATGTTTTTGAAGACTATATATTTTTTTAAGTTTTAATGGTTGCGTACTCCCCCATGTTATGTTTGCATAGCTAATGAAGCAATGAATCAGTCCAAAATATATTAGCATGCGACTTTGTTTATTGATACATGAGCGAACTCGATACATCATACCAACTATATTAGTGATTTTAGAATGAATATATTTCTTATTTTATCTAATACTGACTTGTTATTTAATTAAGTTATCATATAAGATAAGGTCAGGCAACTTAAGAGAAAGGTTTTCTTCTTGTGTTTTTTTATAGAACAATATATAGTTTGTTTTCTCTGAGTTAAGTGAGATTTTATACATTATATATATATATATATATATATATATATATATATATATATATATATATATATATATATATATATATATATATATATATATATATATATATATATATATATATATATATATATATATATATATATATATATATATATATATATATATATATATATATGTATATATATATGTATATATATATATGTATATATATATGTATATATATATATATGTATATATATATATATATATATCTTTGGTCATTTATTTATTTGTTATAATATAAAATACAATTTATCATATTTGTTTATTACACTATATTTATTGTATTTTTTATAGTATGATTAGGTTTAAAGTTAAAATGTTTTCAAAAAGATATTTTAAAAACAAAAGAGTCGATGCATACCAAGAAAAAGTAGTTTTTTTATTTTAGTTAAAGCTCGCCTTTTCCGTTTGGTTGAAGGCCAAAAAGTCAGCATGTGCCGCAATCTACAGACTTGATAATTTATTCAAGCGCGTTTTTTTTTCTAAGAGTTTCAGTACATTGATTTTTTTTGTTTGCGTAAAAGATCGATTATGAGAACAAACAAAAAAGTCAATGACGCCAAGTACTGAAACTCTCAGAAATAAAACGTGCTTGAAAATATTATTAAGTCTGTTGATTGCGGCATATATTATGCTGTGTTTTTTTATCAAAATATTTGCTAAGCAAAATTAATTCTCAGTAATTAAACTGTAATAACATTGTTTTACTGATGAATTAAATGTAATTTTATTAAAATAAGTTTTTTATATTTTCATAAAGATGATTTATAAAGATGATTTGAGCTTCATGGTTTCATGTTTAACCGCGTAAAAAGTTAAAAAAGGTTGTGCCTTTTATATATTCAATATCTTTATCTTTGATGCAAATAGTTTTTTTGTTGTTGTTGTTATTAAAAAAATATGCATAGCAATCCGCAATTATGTTACAAAGAATTTTGTATTAAAAGTATCACATTTTTAAACAAGTTATTTTCAAAGAACTCTTGACATCATGAATCATCATGAATATTATTGGTAAATAACATTCATATTTTTATATAGTTAAAACTTGAAAAATACTGATATTTATTCATATAAAATACAAAAAAACTTAGCTAATCCTACTATTTTGGATGCAGTTGTAAATAATATAAACTTAACTGCAAATCATAACCTGTCTAATTTCATAAAGCATCTTTGATGAGGGTATATATGCAAAAACTCTAAAATTTATTTTGAAGAGAATAACAAACAATGGATAGAAAATGAGCCACAATCAGTTTAATTTGCAATTGATAATGAGAAAATTCTGCTTCCATTGATAAAGAAAACTCTGCTCTTATCAAACTGTAGTATCTGGCAGACCCCAGGCGAATTTTGATTCTTTAAGTAGAAAAACAAAAAAATGAAGATTGACGCAATTAGTTGCATCATATTCATCTTAAGAACTATTGTTTGCATCAGGGCAGTGCTTGCACCAAGATAGTAAAGAAAAAGAAGCTAAAGCTGTTTTACAATTATCTGAATATATGAGTTGAAAACTATTACAGGCCATTTTTTAACACCTAATTACTTAAAAACTCACCACACTACTTCTCTTGGTACTTTGTCAAAAACTTTTTAAAGGTCTACAAATTACATTCACAGGTTTTCTTTGCTTTTCTAATGACATTCTTGCCTTAGCTTGTCTTACAAGAAATATAGCTTCTTTTGTTCTCTATTTCTTGGCTTAAAATTACCTAACTGCATATAATGGTATATTCACTGGTTCCATGGGCGCCTGCAAGATTTTTTGATGTTTCAGATAGGACACTTTCACACATTGTGCAAACTCTAAACTTAGGTATGTTCATACCTAAATGAGAAAGTCTTGCAAAAACTTGGGTCGGCGGAGGCCTGGGAACAAAAAAACCATAAAATATTCCTCCCCCCTCTGCCCAAACGTGAGGGTACTAATGCTGTAAATTTTTCAACTTAACTATCTTAAACTAAATTGAAATTTATTGACAGATTTTTAATTTTGTAGAATAATATTGTAAATTAAAATGCGAATTTCTAAATCCCTCAAAATGAGGGGTTGTGAACTTTGCATGGTCATAACTTTTGTAATTTACAATATTTTTCTACGAAATTTAAAATCTGTCGATAAATTTGAATTTAGTTTACGATAGTAAAGTAGAAAAGTTTACTACATTAGTACCTTAACGTTTGAGCAGAGTGGGACAAATATTTTAGGGCTTTTTTGTTACCAGGCCTCCGCCAACCTAAGTTTTTGCAAAGCTTCCTCATTTAGCATAGGTATAAACATAATGAAGTTTAGAGTTTGCACAATGTGTGAAAATGTCCTATCTGAAACATCAAAAAATCATACAAGCGCCCATGACTGCTTCCTATTTTGTCATTAATAATTCTTTTTTTAAATTTCCTTACTTTTTCAAGCAATTTTATTTTTCTGTTTAAACCGTATTCTTTACCTCCTTTGTAAATCTTTACTCTTCAACTTTTCTTCTGATTGTTTGAAATTTTACCTTTATAAGTGCTTCAATTGTAAGTTTTTTTTTCAACTTTTTTATCCAGCTCTTTAACAACCTAAACATCTTTCAATCTCTTTAACAACCCTATTATACTTTTTCAACAACATTTCCTATTTTTATAAACATTTGTTTTCCGCTCAGAACATTTTTTTCCTCTGAACCTTTTTTTTTTATGGCTTATTTTTTGTTTTGTAAAACTATGTATTTTTATTGTGACACCATCACTAGGAAGATTAACATCCTACGTTAATAAGCTCCTCTTGCCCTTATCTCACTAAACTGAGGTTTTTATTTCAAAATATTCCATTATTCAGGTGAGTTGCCTTCACCATTACTAAAGAGCCTTATTTGCCCTAAAATATTTTTCTTTTAAGATCAGTTATAATCATGACATTATATAAGCAGACTTCTCCTTTTAGTAAGCATTGTAGTGCTCACTAAACGGAAATTTCACAAATCTTTTTTTCACTTGTTTTAAGTGCTTAAAAAGTGCTTACAAAAATTTATCCTTAATAAATAATCTTTAATAATAATAAAGATGATGATCATGATTGTAATAATAATAATAATAATAATAATAATAATAATAATAATAATACCAAAAATAACAATAATAACAATTATAACTATAATAACAATAATAACAATAATAGTAATAATAATAACAATAACAATAATAATAATAATAATAAACACTGGAGAACCCAAATTTTTTTTTGAATGGAATTTCATAGTAGTTATTGATTAAATTATAGGTGCTAAATTAAAAAATGATCTTAGTTTTTCTCTAACACGTCAAGTTTTTAAATTATAGGGTTTTCATTTTCTTAAAAAATGTGATAAAATGTATATTATATAGTACATAGCCGGTATAAGCTTATTTTATCCAAATATTACCATACAAAAGAAAAATTAAGCAACTGCAATGTTTATTGAACACAAATAATGTTTTTACAAATAATATGGCTACTGAATATATCAATTTTATAAGTATTTAAGGTAAAAAATGTACGTTTTTAGCTCTTTCTGGAATGTTCAGATTGAGGACTATGGCGTTTTATGCTCCAACAAAAGTCGGCTATCAAATGTACATCACATCTATCTTGATAACGTTGTTCCATGACCTTCAAGTCTTGATAAAATTGTTCTCCGTGCTCTTCACTGACAGCACCAATATTTTCACGAAAATTGGCGAGATGGCAATGCAGAAAATGTAGTTTGATGCTCTTATTGCAACTGAGTGCTTTATAATTTTCCAATAGTTGCTAAACAATTTCATTTAATTATAAGCGTATATAAATATTATATTATGTATATTAGCGCTTATAGGAATTTTAGGTTTCCAATTTTTGACTCTAAACTGTTGTGGGATCACAGATGTCAAGTATGTCTGTGAAATCACAATACTATTAGCCTAATCGCTTCCCAAGAGTTTACAATTTGTTTCTTTTTTTCAAAGTCACTTGGAAGTCTTTTTATTAGAAAGTCTCTTGGAAGTCTTTTTATCAAAAAGTGTCTTGGAAGTCTTTTTATCAGAACGTTTCTTTGAAAGTCTTTGTATAATAAAGTCTCTTTGAAAGTTTTTTTTTATCAGAAAGTGTCTTGGAAGTCTTTAACAAAATAAAAATATTTTGATAGTTACAAATTAAATCATTTACATTTTTGATATTCTTTGTATACAAAACTGAGTATACAAGTATCTGGTCTTTCATTGTTTTTTATTGCTTGGAGGAGTAAAACTTCATTAATTATAGAAAGATTTTTTTCTCATGGCGAACATAGGTTTGACAAAATTTCAAAACTTGATATAGAAAAGGCGTAAATGTCAGTAAACACCGAAAGTTTATTTGCATTTCGATCTACATAACATATTGTTATTCCTTTTAAGTTGTCATTGATAGTCCATGTAACTGTGTTTTATATCCCCAAAATCTGATATTTTTATTATCAAATTTTGAATGGAACCACAGACCAACATGTTGGTTGGTTTAATGTCTTTATGTATAATGTTTTTTTCATGGAGGTACATTATTCCATCGCAAGCTTGCGTTAAATAAGATATTCTTTCAGTTAAATTAAAGTTCTTTTAGAGAAGACAAAAGTGTTATGGACATAAACACAGCATATTTCAAAACACAGAGCTGATGGTCAAACACTGTATCCAATAAAGTTATCAATATTTTTATGCCGAATTTATCTGAGCTCTTCACAGACTGTAAAAACGCGTTTTTTTGAAAACTGTGTCTTGAAAACTACTACTGCTAAGTGTCGTTTTTTTATGGTTGATTGGTATAATTTAGCAGCGCTCCCTTCACCAATTAGCTGGTCGAAGTTAAGAGATAGTTCTGGGATCTCCAGGTGTTGCACTTTTTTTTCCAATTCGCTAATTTTAAAAGTAAAAAACTCATTTTTTTCAGGTACAAACTATACAAAGTATAGATAAATCCGGTTGCCGATCAGACAGCTGATGCCCAATCCAAATAGCTAAAGAAATAAAATGTCATATTCAATTAATAATATTTTCAATCATTGAAACATCTTAAAATCACTTTTTTTTTTAAACATACGTTATAAAAAAAGAAGCTAAATTTCTGCTGTTTTATAATTATAATATAAATTATTTTTCAATTTATAAATCCAAAATAATATTTTTTACAAAACACGTATAAATCTATTTAATTCAAGCGTGGCTTTCGGTCAAATGCGCACTTTCAAACAGCTGTTTTATCATAATTTTTGTGTTAATTTTGCGAGAAATAAACCAAAAGTTTTCGACATTAAAATTTACAAAGATCTACTATGTCAATGATTTTCGAAGTCTGTTTACACTGAAAGTTTTTGTTTTTATCAGTGACTGAAGTAATCATTTTTTAATTTTAAAGGCTAATTTTCACTTAACTTTTTTTTTTGTTGAGATTTTTTTTAAATTTTTTGTTGATAACAATTAAAAATTAATATACAGGGGGTGGGGGGGAGGGGTCTTAATAAGCTTAGGATGCACAGTGTGCCAGAATCTCATATTTTTGGAAAAAAGTCATAACTTTTTTTCCTTTCATCCATAAGCCTCAAAATTTGGTATATAAAGTAATTGGATGATTATAATTTGAATGAGTATAATTTTTTTTTGTGGCTGCCATGGCAACCCCAGTTGCATAGCAACACATATTTATGCTTAGTTTTAAAGGGTTATTTTTAGCCAAATGTTTCTAAACTTGGTATGCAAATAATTTGATAATTCTAATATGATTGAGAATGCTACTTGTTTTAATTTACAGTCACACTTTCATATAGGTACTCACATTTCCAAAATTATAAAGATACAAAAGACACATTTATAAACTAATATTATCTGTGGATGACCTCAATAAGTCAATTACTCCAGCTGGTAAGTTTTTTGTTTAAGTGTGACTTCCTTATGTCTTTCTCAAAGATGCAATAAATGGATCAGATGTACACAGTAGTCGATTTAACAAATCTTGGTTAGTTTTCACACGAGATGATTTTCTTGCAAAACATTTACGATAGTTTTAAGTCTTTAATGCGAGCTTCTTAAGCTACTTCAGAATACATACCCATGGGTAATGCTAAAGTTTTAATAATTTCAGAACCATAGATTAAAATTTTGTGCAGAGATTGTGGCATATAGTACCAAGGATAACAATGAACCAAAAGTCGAGCTGTTTTTAAACAGAAGACCTCAAATTTATCAGTGTCAATGTCTAAACCACATGAAACTGTTGCAAAATATAATATGCAAATTTAGAATCAGTTAAACATCAATATTTAAAATTTCTGCAATTTTTCCGCATTTTGAAATGCTCTTCGAGCCGTCATCATTTGATGTTCTACTATCACCAGATTTTGGAACATCAACTATCAAGCCATCTTAAAATCTATTTTGAATTTGTTGTTTCAGAGCCTTTACTTTAGATTTATCTTCCACTGTTCTTTCCTGTCACTTTTTCAAAGTCATTTTATATCCAATATGTAACAAACATTCAGAAAAACGTATCCAAGCATGTAAGGATAATAAACCAAATGAATTGTCTGACATACCCTTTTTCAAAACCATTTTCTTCTATACCATTCATTGCTTTGGGACTTGCCCCACATATAGTACAGCATTGACTAGAATTTTTAAACATAATAGTTATAAAAAGTTACAATGATTATTTTTAAACAAACTTTTATACATAATAGCTATTCAAACTTTTAGGTGGTTTTTAAAACGTTAACTACTTCTTTTATCAAACAAAACAAGAATTCTATAAATTTGTTCAAATTAAAAAAATTGCCTTAACAAAATTGCTTACTGCTTATGTAAAATAGCTTAAAGCTTAGGTAAATCGCTTTAACCATAATGCTTCTAAACAAAGCCTGATATGCAAAACAATTGTGGCCAAGTTGTCAACAAAAAAAACTATATGCGTGGTCATATAAGGCTGCGCGCATCTCCTGAGATGGCCTGGTGTTTGTACATATTCCCTCCCAATATCTTTATTTTTATCCCGCAACCTCAATGGGCACGCAAGGGGAGAAAGATCGACATATAAAATTACAAAAAAATTTCGCAATTAGATTTTTTATGTTAATTCGAGCCCGGTATATTATAAAAACACTTTTGAATAAAGTAACAAACTAATTCCACTGATTGATAATAATAAACACATTTTATTTAAATTATGTTACATGAATTTATATTTTCGGTAATATAAATTTTTTGTTTATTAAATAAATCTTTTAAGCTATTCTTATCAATTGTTAAGTGAAAAACAAATGTTAAGTAGCATAACTTAAACTAATTGTTGTTAATAAAACTGGTTTTTATCAGCATTAAAATAACTTTTAGATTAAAATCGCTATAAAATTAAATTTAAAAATGTTTTAAAGCCTAAATTATTAAAATTATAATTAAATGATATAAGACAATGATATAAGAAATAAAATAAATAAAAAAATTAACTTGAATTAAATATAAAAGTTTGTTACTTTATCTAGTTACTTCTGAAGTTACTGTTTTAATAGCAAAAATAAAATCAGGCTGCGTAATTAAATGATAGTTTCTGCTTTGAAGACAAGTGAAGAAAAAAAAATAATAATAATAAAAGGACTCCTAAATAAAATAATTTTTCATTTTATTCTTAAGAAAGAAAATAAAGCAAACTTGTTAATCTATAAATAGAATAACTCAAATTAAAAAATGACAAAAAAAGCCTTTTGATTGAACTTTAAATTAAATAAATAATTAAAATACAGGGCGATTAACAGGGATTTAGCGTATCACGATCTTGATTGCTTTTCACAACTTCGCAATGAGTTTTTTCCTAAAATAATAATTTTTGAGATTTGTTTATTTTTCTTCTACGTATTCAAAGGAGATTTTATAAAAATGACAAAGAGGTGTTTCTGAAATGACCCGTTCAAATATTGTTTATTAGTATTTATTTAATAACAATGAAATAATATTTGAGATTAAATTTTATAAAAAACTGAAATATTACTATGTTACTTTTAATTGACTGGAAACTTGCAGAAGAAGGTGGTTGGATCAACTCACAACACATTAAAGAACTTGATGAACTTGATGAAAAACTAGCTAACGCAATACAAGTTGCATATATGACTGGGAAGGTATATATTTCCCATATTTATGAGTTGCTACTGGTATGCTGAATGATTTAGCAGATATGTATAGTGAAAATTCACCGCTTTGTACTTTGGCCACCACAAGCGCAACTTGCTTTTTGGTGTATAGTTTTTCTTTTTTCTTTGCATGCAAGTTGTTTCGAGGCATATTTTACATTAAAATAGATTTAATAATAATGGATTTGAAATTAAGGCACACAATTTATATAGAATGCTTGGTCACTTGAAACTTAATTAATAAATACCACAAGTAACAAGAGAGTAACAAGCGTATTTCATTCATTTATTAGAACCATTTTATAAAAGCAAGTAAAAGTCATTCATTCAAATTCAGTTAAAAAAATTCGTTCATTGAAATTTATGTAAAAAATTTATAGTTGGCGATTTATTGGTCGCTTGAGACCTAATAAAAAAAAAGCCGCATTTAAGAAATAATAATTAAACGTTTCCGTTTTTGACTCATAACTCTTTTTCCTAAAGAGTTAATTTAATTTTGAAAAAAAGATTCTTCATCAGCTTAAAAAGTTGTACCAGTAAACATTTTAAGTTCAATAATACCGAATTTAATTTCCGAGAGTTTTAAGTTCCTTTTTCAAACAGATAAAAAAAATCTTGGTACGCATTTGAAAACTTATAAATTTATAACAACATTTTTTTTATTGAAAAAAAAAATATATATATATATATATATATATATCTCTGTCAGAAAAATATTACAATATAATCAAAAACGTTGTCATAACTATTTCATTTTACCCTGTTTTATTCTATACTTTATTTCGGAATTTTCTCTAAAGGGACCACTAAGTCCATGTTGTGTTTATATAAATGAGAATCATCATCATCATCATCATCATCATCATCATCATCATCATCATCATCATCATCATCATCATCATCAACATCATCATCATCATCATTGTTTTAGAGTCCTTGTTTCCATGCTTGCACGGATTGGACATTTCTCATAATGCTTTTTCTCAAAAAGACACCGTCTTGAACATCTTCTTTCCTTAAATATAGCCGTTTTAAATCATCTGAAATGCACTCTTTTAACGTTTTTCTGCTTCTATCTCTACCTTTTTCTTCTGAAATTTTTAACTATCTACATGCTGATAACCAATCATCTGCGTCTTTGCGCTCTACATGCCCAAACCATTTTAATCTTCCCTGACACACTCTATCAGATATACTCCCTATGTCTAATTTAATCTTGAATGAAAGTTATAAATGAATGTTATAAAAAAATATTTTTTTGAATAAAACTAAAAAATAAATGTGTACCAAGAAAAATTAATCTTCAGTCGAAGCTCACCTTCTCCCTTTTCTGCGGTATCTAAAGTCTTTAAAATAAATACATTTTTCCAGACGAAATTTACAGACTTGATAATTTAATCAAGTTCATTTAATTGCTATAAACTTTAGTACATGACTTCATTAAAGTTCTTTTATTGCATTTTTTTAAATCTACAAGCAGTAAATTATATAATTTTAATTTATTACTACTTAAATCTTTTAAAACTATTTCTCTGATTAATTTTAAAAACGAAGACAGCTTTAATCGACAAGCTGTCTTCAAACTTCAAGTTAAGTGAAACATTAATTTTCTCGCAAATGTTTCACATTAAAGAAACCGACTCCAATTTTTGCAACAACTGAAATCAATGATTTCAGAGCAAAAAATAACAGAGCATGTTTTAAGTTGTTGTTTCTATTAGCATCAAAATACTACATAAATTCGTTATTAAAATGATTTTTAAAGGAGTTTTTAAAGCCAAAATAATTGTAAAAATTATACAAGAATAATGATTATAATTTAAATAAATAATAAAATATTTATTTAAATTAATCAAGAATATAATAATAATTAGGGTTGCACCGATGCATCGACCATTTAGACGATGCATCGGCCTTGATAACCATTGGTCGATGCCGATTGTTTTCAAAACTTTTTAAATTTTATTTTTATTTCTGTTTATCTATATATTATATACAAACATATAATTACGCCAAGAACATAAATGCAATGTATAAGCCTAACTTATTAAATAGGCATATCTGTAACAACTAAACCTTTTGAAATATTTTTGAACTGTATTTAACAAAGTTCTTAATTTTTCTTTTTAGCAGAGCTGTAGCAATGGGTGTGCGAGAGGGCAGAATTTTTTACATAATGTGAAAACTATATTTGTATCTGTACATATATAATATAAATTATATATAAATATGAATAAAACTTAAAATGACATGAATAAAATAATTTAAAATGACATGAATATGAATGAAAATAACTTAAAATGACATTTGAAAAACGTTGAAATATTGCTATTATTAAAGTTTAATAAAAATGAAAAGTAGTTTGACCTTATATACATTTTTTGGGAAAGAACACTAAATTTTAGTCTCGCACCGGTCGTCGTTTTGGCGCGCTACAACACTGTAATTTAGTACATTAATTATATAACTTATGGATCCAAACTTTGCAAAGAAAAAAGTTCAAAATCAAGAAACGCAAATTTAAAAAAAAATAAACATAAAGTATAACATATTTAAAACATAATAGAACAAATTGTGTTATGTTAGAAATTTCCATTCCAGTATACATTTCCAATATATGTTCAATATATAATACTAATTAAATTTCTGTACCCATCGGCATCGGTGCACCCCTAATAATAGTTATAATAATAAACATTTTAATATATAATAAAAACTGTGTAATTAAAAATAAAACTCACTCCAACATCTTAAAAAAAAGACTTCAGTTTTTCAAGTTTAATTTTTTATTTATATATTTATAAAATATAATAAATTAATTTTTTTTTATGTAAGAAGAAAAAAGTTTATAAAATCTTAAGGTCTTTTGTAAAAAGTCCACAATGACATCATGTACTAAAACATAGGAATTAAATGCACTTGAATAAACTTTTTAAAGACTTCACATACCGCAAAAAATAGAGCTTTAACTAAAACAACAAGATTAGTTTTTCTTGGTATACGTTTATTATTTAGTTTTAATCAAAAAAATTGTGATCAGTTTTTATATAACACTCTCTTAAATATGAACTCAACATGTCTTGGGACGAGGTGATACCTTTAAATTTTAGTCTATAGTTTAATTTAGTCAGTTCATCTTTTTGGGAAACAATTATTTGGTACCAGTTTTAATACCATTAGATTCAATTCTAGTACTTAAAAAATTGTCTAGTTTGAACATCAGAATTGAGGCAGGTATTTTAGAAAATAACCAATATCTTTTCCCCAGCGCTCAAAAAAGTAAAAACCATGTATCAGGTTGGCATGCACTGCATTTTATATGCACGAAAATTAAAGATAAATTAAAATATCCTAACAAACTTACCGCAACAGCTAACCGCAAAAGAGTAAGTACATTATTTGCAATTAAGGATTTACCTCCTCAAGACAGAGAGCTGTTTTACCAACATATGGGCCATAGCAAAGATATTAATCAAAATGTTTATCAAGTTCTACCAGCTTTACTTGAAATAACTAAAGTTGGTCGACATTTGATTGATATTGAAAAAGGTAAAGCTTCTTTATTTTCTTGATTCTAAAGTAATTAAAGTCATTAAATGATTTTTTTTTTTTATTTGAATTTAATTTTCATCTTTATTTAAGGTAAACATAAGGATGTTAACAGAACTGTGCTTCAAGCTCCAACTTCTGATGGTTTTAATTTTTTTTATTTTATTACATTTTTAAATTTCATTATTATAGTTTTATTAGATCAAAAAAAATTGTTTATGATTTAAATGAACAATAACGACAAAATGAAACTGGAATGTATATTTAAATAAAAGGTTATTTCATATGAAATCACATTGCTTTTAAAAGATTTTATGGGTATCATCTCGGATCTTGCAGATTTAATATAAAAAACAGAACCCAGAAAATTTAACTTGATTGAACAACCCATTCAAAAATTAGAATTAAATCAATCTCAAAATCATTGAAGAGGAAATCTTCCCAAAATTCAGTTACAAAAATTAGCTCAAAATAGCTTCTTGTTACTTATTTAATATCAGAAAATATAAATAAGCTTTAAACAATTAATTGTGACACGTTTCTGTATCCAAAAATTATTAAAATAAGAAACTTAACAAACCAAACCTATAATTGTATTTTAAACGGACATTAACTACCTTAACCTTGACCAAATCCTGGTCCAACCCATACCAACAGCCAATGTGTCTACTATTCTCTATGTGCTCTCTAAGTCAGTCATGATTTTTATATTTAAAATTTTTTTGTTTAAAAAACAATTGTTTTGTTTTTAGAGATAACTTCTAGATAATTCTCCTTATTGCAGTGTGCCTCTTTTTGAGATTATTAGATAAAGTAGATTTAATAAATTAGGATAAATTTGATTATAACTACTAATAAATGCTAAAAATGGAAGGAATTTAATGTGTTTATAATAAATTATTAAGTCTGTAGATTGCATCTATAAAAGAGCATATATTATACAGACTTTGATACAATACTAAAATGGAAACTACGAAAAAAACCTTAATGAGAAAAATGCCACGAACTAAAACTCTTAGGAATTAAATGTGTTTGAATTATTTATCAAGTCAATTGCTTCTGTAAAAGCATATATTATAAAGACTAAAATGCTGTGCTAAAATAGAGAAGATGAGCTTTGACTAAAACAATGAAGTTTTTATATACATTTATTACTTATTTTTAATTTGCTATAAAACATTGCTTCTAAAAAAATTAAATAATTGGATTATTTAGGTGAAAAACTATATATTAAATAAAATTTCATAGTTTAATATTGATTCGATAAGAACATTTGAATAGATTGATCAATCAAGCTGAGATTTTCAGGGTTGAGTTTTTTTTTTAAATTTAATTGTTAACTCATAACACCTGGGTCCATTAAATGATATGGAATGATCAATGATAGAGAAGGGTTGAATTATTTTTCTGTAAAATTTTATTTCAAAGGTAAACAAAAGGTTGCTACAGCAATGTGCTTCAAACATCAACAGCAAATAATGGTGGTTAATATTAATAACTATTTTTATTATAATAGTTTACTGTTTTATTTGAGTACTTTACAACTATAAATAGTTTAATGAAATAAAATATATAAATTTAAAAATAGACTTGAAGGAAAACACAAACAACTCAATTGAGAATGGAAAAAATACTGATACTTTAAGCAGTAAGTATAATAAAAATTAAGTTCTTTCCAGATTTGTATAATATGATTAAAAAGCCTAAGAATCCTGCTCACTCTATTTTCTCTAATCCTCCTCACTCTATTTTATAAAAGTATTATTTTGCAATCTCAGGGTGGAAAACAAACAAAAGAGTCAATTTAGACGAGGAAAATGAATCGGGTAAATTAATAAATAAATAGTAACAATGGTAGTAACATTCTTGTGACTATAGAATCCCTTAAAAAATATTTTTCACTTAATTGTATATCTTTTTTAAAATAACAGGTTTAGATAAAAAAGAAAAAAAAAAACAGATTTCCAACACAATAAAGAAGCTGAAAGCAACACTGGTATCTATAATATAACCTAAATATACTAATAAATTTGTATTGTAACTTATATATTAATTAAAGTTAGATAATATGAAAAAAAGTATTAATGTTTTTTAAAACTGCCCTAAATAATAAGATTTAAATAAATTATTTAGTATATTTATATTATATTATTAAAAAATATTATATTATAAATATTAAAAAAAAAATCATGGCATGGATAAAACATGGATTTTAATTAAATAAAATAGTTAAATAAAAAGAATATTTTGAAAAAATAAGTTAAAAACACTCTAATAATTTTTAAAATATAGATTGCAAGTACAATTGTATTTAAAAAACACACTTTTGAACGTGTATTTTTTAAAATGCAGCAAAAACAGACACTCGGCTGGAATAAACTTTAAAAAAACTAACAAAAAACTACAAAAAGTTTTTTACAGCAAGCAACCTCCACCCGCATAGAGGGAGGGGTATAAAAACTGATAGAGGGATGGTTTATTTACCAAAACTAATGTTAATACAGCCATGGTCAGGAAAGGTGCGCGATTGCACTCTGTTCCTGACCATGATCGCACTCTGTTCCTGTTTCGTTATATTTATCAACTACTAAAGTCCAGTAAGACTGTTGGTAATGAGAGTTTTCTATACTTTGCAGCAAGCTTTTTCAATAAAAGAAAAAGACTTGTTCAGCAATAACTAATATCACTAATTTATAAATATTATCACGGCATAGTCAAGCATTTGAAAAAGGGTCGGTTTTTTGTCCAACGACAAAAAGGTCTTTGAATTTAAAAAAATTTAATGTATTATACTAAATATATTTTGATTTTACTGACACGGCATAGTTGCCCAAGTGTATATTGACTTTAAAAAAGATAATAATAAAAGATAATAATAATAATAAAAAGTATAATAAATTTATTTTAATTTATATACTCATGTTTAATTTGATGATTATTACCTAATGAGCCTAAGTATTAAAATAATAGTTTGTTTGATAATATATTTTATAACCATTTACACTAAAAATCACAACAAAAACAAAACTCAAGGAATACTTTTTTTAAAAAAGTTTCTACAGAATATTCTAAAACTTTATTTCGCTTAGTCAGTGTATTTTATGAACCAATAGAATTTGTTTGTTCGTTGATTTGACTGGTTTTTAGTGTTCGCGAAAATACTTTATATTTTTCCTTTGCACCAAGATGTTTTGAGAACATTCAAGTTTATGAATGTAGTTTATCTCTGTACGAAAAGTTTTTAAATACAGGCTAAAGGAATTACCTTTATAACTTTAATCATTTCTAATCAAATGTTTTTACATTAGAGAATGCTTTTAAAATATAAAAACATTTTTACATAAGCAAATGCTTTTAAAGCATTTGATAATATAAAAACATTATATTAGAAAAGATTTAAGTTATGAAGTTAATAGCGGGAACTTATTTAGAACTCATCATTTTCCGGACAAACATGGAAACATACATAAATTTGAATGTTCTCAAAAAATCTAAAAAACTGTGGCCAAGTGGTAGCAACTGAATATTATATGCATGGCCAGGAATAGAGTGCAATTGCACGCCTTTACCAACAAAGCCTGATTAAATACGCTTACTTTTACATAATGTTTAATATCAGGCCTTATCATAAAGTGGAAATAAAAATCATAAAAAGTCTTCAATTTCAAATAAAATGTCATATTTTTTTAACAGTTTGAACTAAAAAAAATGAAAAAATAAGATTGCGGTCTAAATTAACTTTTAATGTTTTAATGATCTTTTATTAAAAGAAAATTGAAAGATCAGCGATGTTATTTTCAAGACCTAGTATGAACGCAAAACAATTAAAATTAATTTCTTTACCTAGTCAAAGAAAGTCTGACGCAGTGAAATATAGAGTAAAATGAAATAGTTAAGGATTTAATATATTCTTTTTTAAAGGAAAAATATTTGTAGAAGTTGTAGAGAATATCAATTCTACCACGGCATTCGGGGAGATTGAAATACGCAGATCTATGTGTAATTAAAACACAATAGCAATTAAAAAAACAATCAATACAAACAATTAAAAAAGCAACCAAATAAAAACACTTTTTCCTTCTTGTGATGATAGATTTACTATTAGAATAAATTGAACAATGATTGATTTAAAATGTATACAAAAAATCTATAAAGATTGATTGGTCACTTGAGACTTAATCAAATAATAAAAGCAGCTTTTAAAAGTGAGCAATTTCTTCACTTATTATTGGCTTATTTCATTCAAACCGATATTCCTTTTTAACTTATAACTTTTTTTCTTAAATAGCAAATTTAGTTTTGAAAAAAGATTCTTGTTTGCGTAAAAAGTTGTACCAGTTAAGTTTTTAAGTTCAATGATATCAAATTTAATTTCTAAGAATTTTTTTTAACTCTTGGAAATTAAACTTTATAACTTAAAAAAGTTCACTTTTTAAAAAAAATTATAAAAATCTTATTACGCATTTGAAAACCTAAAAATTTATAACAATTTTTTTTTATTTAAAAATAAAATTTTACATCATCTTACTCAAAAAAATATTCTCTACAACACGATTAATTCACTAATTAATTAAGAGCGAAAGAATAAACATTGTCATAACTATTTTATATTTATTATATACCTATATATTTTTGGACTTGGTAGTCTCTTTAACAGAACATATTTATATTTTAGGTCGTTCATACTTTCAATGGAACACATATCAAATAAATCACTTTGACTGTGCATTCGGCTCATTTATTAATGGTGTAAACCAGAACTGTTTTCCAGGTCAATTTAAAATGCAATGTTTATATTTTAAGTTAATTATCTCCTAAATATGTCAACTTTTCTCAAGGTCTATAAGAGTTTATAAAGTAAAAACAAGTAGTGCAAATCTACTAGAAGCAACAGTATTCAAGAATTAAAAAAAAATCGGTTTAAAATTGGTATAGAACAATTAAAAAAATCAGCTGTAAAATATATTTTGGGTACATTATCAGCACATTTGTCAGTGTTATACCGGTTCTTAACTGATTTTTTAAAACAAGTTCTCAAATCCATTTATAATAGACTTGCAAGACTTGTTTTCACATTATAAACACTTATAGAACTTGAGGTTCAATATCCGGTGCACCTTCAACTAAAATCCTGCAAAATTTTATGAGCTTAAAAAAGTTAGAGGGTTTTCTATGAAGGTATTATCGTTTCCACAAAAAAATATCTAATCCTATCAAGGAAGCACTTTCCCAATGATCACAACAATTTTGTTTTAACATAGTTATAAAAATTATATTTGGAAGAATTAAAGCATATGAAAGAATTCAGCAAGCGCTACAATGTTGATCTGCACAAAATTAGAACAAGAATAAACAATGAGCGTCGAAAAACTTTAAATCTACAAAAAAAAAGAATGAAACAAATGCATATTTCAGAGTGACGAGCATATAATAGTAAGTTCTATTAACAAAAAAGTTTTAAAAGAAAAATGTTTTTTACAAGTTTTGAAGAATTAAAGGGTTTCTTTACTATTTTTTTTCAGTCTGATTCATCAAAGAATTTATCCAAGAGGAGAATGTGTACAAATTTTTATAGAATAAAAAGTCACTTTTAGAGCATAATAGTAAAACATATAGTATATATAGTATAATAAGTAAAACATTATTTAATTAAGTAGTTTGTATAATAATTTTTGGAACTGATTAATTAAATAATGTTAATTAAAATTAAGCAAAAAGTTTAACAAAACAAATATTACTTGTTTCAAGAATATTTAATATATCAATGTTTTTTTTTATGTTAAATTTACGTCGATATCTACGATTTATATTTTTAAAAATAATATTATATATAAGTTAAGTTTAATATTTGTATTTTATTTTTCTATTAATGTATTTAAATATTTCTATTTTTGCCAAAGAAAATAATTAGTTTATAATACCATTAATAACTTTTATTAATCGTAAGTCCAAACATCAATAACAGACATCAATAACAGATTGTTACACAAAAATGACTATTGGGGAGAATTTATACTAAGAATCACGAAGCAAGCAATTTCAATTAATAATTTAATATATTATATTTGTAAAGTAAATACGGTCTTAAATATTTTATAATTATAATGAACTTTATTATAATTTTAAAAAGTTGTTAAATACCTTCATAATTTGTGAAGATATTTAACAACATTTTAAAATAATAACTATAGTGTTTCTTATACAAAAATAACCTTTTTTCTGTGAAATTTTCAAAGCGGTACCTTTAATCCATTTATCGTTAGAACATTTTTTATTTAACATTGCATCTAATAATAATATTGCACTCATAAAATAAAGTTTAAAATAGATTATACAGTGATAGATGGCTGACACACGTATTAAATACATGTAGGGATTGCAATCACGCGGCATCCCGCATTATTTCACCACATTTAAGATCCCGAACAAAATACTACTGGATGCGCGGGATTTTTATATTTTTGAGATTTATAAACAAAACGACAAAAAAAGATATCAAATTTATTTAATGTAAATGTGTAACAATTCCATTGTAATATTGCTGAAAATAAAAGGTACAATAAAATTTTTACTGAGAAACATCTATACTTTTTATTGAAAGGCGTTTTCCCTTAATCTAGAACTAAGTTTCTTAACAAAATAAAGAAGTTATCGGCGAACTCTATATATAACAAGTTACTTATTAAAAAGGAATAACTAGTACTAATAGTTTCTTTAGATTTTAGGGTATTTAGCACTAGTTTCATATAAACGAGTCGCCTGGGCGAAGGAAGCGTTATTGAAAAATCAGGCTATGGGCTTCAAATTCTTTAATTGACCTCTGTTTATTAGAAACTCTTTTAATTAATTTTATTATTTTTCCTATGCTATAGATCAGGTCCATAGCAACGAAATTTTTATTAGGGGGGAAATACTACTGGAGAAAGTTCAACCCCTTGAGAGTTAATTATCGTATAATCGTTTTCTCACGTATCCCAAAAATTATTTTTGTTTATATCCCCGGTTCCTACGAACCTGTAGATATAAAAAAATCGTTATAAACAAAAAATTGTCAAACCTAAAATCATTTAGTAATGTATTAGTTGAAGTAATACAAAAAAAAAGTCTCAAGCTACGAATGACATCTTTTGTTTCATTAATGTTGAAAAGGTGAAATTAAAAATGTACAGTAAATGTACCCGGCGTTAATTTTTGGCCAAAAAATTCCCGATTACTAGCTTTTGCATTTGCGCGTGTTTTTAGAATTAAAGTTTATAGTAAGTGGAAACCATGTAAAAACAACTACAAAATTTTAATTGACCAATCGATATCAAAAGTTAACTGTTAGTGGTTACTATCGGGACTGATGTTTTTGCATTAAACTTGATTAATAAGAAAACAAACATATGGATCATTAGACTAGATTAAAATTTATTAGAACAGTGATACACGCTCTAAAGGACACGCAGGTCCATAAAATATGAAGGACTCTGACAACGTACCCTACCATCATATAACACATCTGTAGATTATTACTAAAAGTATATCTATTATATTTAATACATAATATCACAGTTATAAAGCAAAAACTAGTTAGCCGGAACAGTATTTTTCGAAGTTGATTGAGTTAATTTTAATTTTAAAGCTCTTGATATTTTTGGCATTAACGACGTCAGACGGCAAGTTATTCCAAGTATTAACAACCCTGAGTGAGAAAGAATATTTACGGGCATCGAGTTTACACTTTAGTTTGCGTAATTTGAATTTGTGACCTCGATTGTAAATATAGTTGTTAAATAAAAAGAAACTTGATATAATTAGCCAAACTAAATTATTTAGAATGTAACATGTAATCATGTGTTGCTTAAGACGACGAATTTCAAGTAGTTCTAAAGCAAGCATTTTAAGTCGATTTGGATATGAAAAGTTATTTAAGTTAGCAATTCTCTTCGTAAAACATCTTTGCACTCTTTCCTCTGCTTTGATAAATTCAGTGCGGTTCGGCAACCAAACCGGAGAGCAATATTCTAAAATTGGTCTTATGTAGGTAGTGTAGGCTTTTACACGTGGATCACGACTTTTAAAACACTTGAGGATTAAATATCCTCGAATGTTTGATGCACGAAAGATATTTGCAATATAATTATTGTAATTTAAATAAGAGTCCATGGTCACACCAAGATCTTTTGGATTTGTGGACCAGGTTATATTATAATCTCCTAATTGATATAGTATTGATCATATTAGGTATAAATGTCTAATCCATTTTTTTTTATAATATCTTGGGAATATACACTCAAGTTGATAATGTAATATCAAATTGATATTTTCAGAAAAGTGATTACAAAAAATAAACACTGCTTTATGATCATATTCTTGAATAAAAAAAGATTGTTAAAAAACTAAAAATCTATCATGTTAAATATATTTTCAACATACAATTTGATGAAAAAAAAACAGTATTGAACCGTAATATGAGACAATTCTATAAAATATTTAAAACATAATTAATGTGGTTTACCACAAATTAATTTTATTTTGTTAAACGATTTTTTTTGCAGAATATTTAATAAAATAGTTCCAATAGCGAATTTTAGTTACATGCTTAATACATTTGCATCAACGCATCGACCTTTACTTATAGCAGTAACTACACCGTTAAGAGAAGAATGTCCTCGTTACTGCCAGGTACCATCAAGAGAAACTTGTATTAATGGAACACCAGTAGGGGATATCTCAACAGCGTTTGCTTTAATTTCATTTGCAGCAATCTTCTTTTATTTAGCAGCATAATCATAGGCAACTTGAATCAATTTATGATTGCGTTGAAAATCATTAACACTCATGCAACTAGTATTTGCTATATAAGCAAAATCACTCATTGGTTTATGCCCTTGGCCAATCTTACGAAACCTTGACCAATCTTATGAAAAGCAACAAAAGTTCATAAGTTATTATCAAATGCACTCCTATCTTTATTTTGTGTGTTTTTGTCCACGGTGTTACTTGTAAAAGTGCAATATTCAAATGAAGAAGATGTGCATTTGATTTTTAAACTATAAAATAAATCCATTTTCTTTAAATAATTTTTTATAGTTAGTCCACTTTGACAATCTGGACAGCTACCAACTTGCAAAATTTCTTTGAGAATAGGGAAATACATAATCATATTAAAATCATTTCAACACTGTTTCACATTTAATTTAAATTTGCTAAGTCTCCAAGCATTACATAATTCTTTTTTAGAAAGTTATTTCTACTATTTCGTTATTACTTGCTTTTAAGAACTTGTTCCCGGCAGTGGTGGATCGTGGTTTTTTGGGGCCCTAGGCTGATCGAATTTTTGGGGACCTACCCTAGCGCCCCAGAAGCTAAATATTTTAAATATCTGAAAAAGTGCTGAGACTCTTTTTTATTGGAGGTGCCTTTTCTCTTTGGGGCCCTAGGCTTCAGCCTACTCAGCCTAATCGGAGATCCACTACTGGTTCCCAGAGAATGTTTTCTTCACCTTTTTCGTATGATTTTTTTTTATTTCCCAATACGTTTTATATTAACTAAAATAAAATAAATAAACAATTAAAAATCCGTATATAACTTCATTAATAATAATACATTAACACATAAAGTTCTATCACTTATTCATTGCTTATATACAGGGCCGTACCGATAGGGTGTGCGCACCCTCCTCCGTCTGTTTCTGTCGGTAAATTGGTAGATTTGGGACTTTTGATTAAAACTAAAATTTGGCTTCCAAAAAAAAAAAAAAATCTTAGTCTGTAAAATTTATTTTTTTCAGGTGCACCCGCCCCCCCTCCCACACACGTCTTCGTCGTTCGGTAGGACCCTGCTTATATAACACATGTAAATGTAGTTTGCTTATTTTATTGCAATCTACAATATAGAACAAACTTGGTTATCATACTGGAATTCAAGTCTCTAAATAACATGCCTTGTATACAAAAATAAATCCAAAACAAGAGAGAAAAGTGTGTTGTTAGGGGCTGTTGCAATGCGAAATATATTTGACTACCTGACTTAAATCTTAAATTACACCTTTTTTGTTCAATACACTTAAAAACTAATTTCAGAAATAAATTTAGTGGTAAAAAATTGTTCTAAAACAATCAAAAATAAAAATTTAAAAATTTTTAAAAACATAAACTTTATTTCGTGGTAAACCACCTTAAATGTAAGTAATCTAATTAGTAAATATAAAAGACAAATTCTTCTTGGAATGTATTGCTGTTGAAATTTTTTCAAATTGGATTGTAGTTAGAGTTACGTTTAACTTTGTTGGAGGGAAGTCAAGTACGGCCTGCCAATACCTAAAAAACAAAATTGAAAAATTTCTAGTGCCCAACCAATTTTAACGAATTTAAAAAATTAATGTATAACGTATATAACAATGTATAAACATAAAAACAATATATAATAATAACTCTATGAAATAATAATAATGAAAAGAAAGCTGAAATACTCTGTCATAGAGTATTTCATAGTTTTTTTTATTTTTTATTATTATTTCATAAAGTAATTCATAGTTCTTGTGTTTTTCAAATGATTGTTCTTTGTTCTTTCTTTATGCTATCTATCTAAATAGACTACTTCTAATCAGTGGCGGATCCATGTCATTGTCAGTGGCGGATCCATGTCATACTCCCTAGGGGGAGTAGACCGACTAAAAAAAAAAACAAAGAGCCCCGTTTTCTAAAATAAAAATACTAATTCATTTTATTATTTAAAATGTTTATAAGTTTGTTTTCTAAAAAGTATATTAAATGTGTGTGTAAATAACTTTTAAAAATCTAATTTTGCATCATAATTTTTTATATTTTCCTTTTTTTCAAAAATTTTATCAATATTATTTTGATAAAACTTTAAAAAAAAAAACCCTCCACCCCTTTGTATTCGCCACTGCCTCTGATTTCCACTTAAAATCTTCTGTTTTTTTTTTAAATTCGCCTAATAGGGTTCGTTCGTGAAGAAAAATAAGTTAAGTATTTATTAGCAAAAATGTTTTAAGATATCTTTTATATAAATAGATTTATACTAGATATTTTTTAGACATTAATGCGACAAAACGGCCCTGTCTATAGTTCTAATAAATGTTTAAAATGAATTTTGGATTAAAATTTTTATGATGTTTAAATATGAATTTTTTTGTATATGATTCAGTATTATAAAATTTTTATATGTTCAACT
>NC_088921.1:4165000-4305000 GCF_038396675.1 Hydra vulgaris | reverse complement strand
GAAGGCAAAGAATAGTTCTAGGTGAAGTTGTTTCTGAGTGGGTTGATGTTTTTAGTGGCGTGCCACAAGGCTCTGTTATTGGACCCTTAATGTTTATTATATATATTAACGATCTGCCAAGTAAATTAATGAATAAATGCAAATTGTTTGCTGATGATACTAAGATTTTGTCCAAGGTAATTTCTGATGAGTGTACCTCAAGTCTACAGAGGGATTTAAATACATCATTTAAATGGACAGAAGATTGGCTTTTAAAGTTTAATGTTGATAAATGTGTAGTAATGCACTATGGAGTAAACAACAAAAAGAATCCTCTATATATTAATGGCATAATACTACCAGAATCAAACAGCGTAAAAGATCTAGGTGTAATATTTTCTAAAAATCTCAAGTGGAAAGATCAAGTTATTTCTGTAACAAATAATGCAAATAGAATGTTAGGTCGAATTAAAAAATCGTTTGCAAGATTGGACTGTCATTTACTTAAATCACTATACGTAACCTTTATTCGTCCATTTCTAGAGTTCTCAGTACCAGTATGGTCCCCGTACCAAAAAGGTGACTGTAAAGTAATTGAACAAGTTCAGCGTCGAGCCACCAAACTGATTAAATCAATTAGGTTTTTCAGTTATGAAGACCGATTAAAAGTTTTGAAATTGACAACTCTAACTAAACGAAGAGAAAGAGGTGATATGATCCAACTATTTAAAATAATGAACAACATTAATAAAACAGAACATAACATGCAAACTGTTCAAAATCATATTAGAGGTCACTGTTTCAAGTATTACAGGGAAACAACAAAAAATCTGCAAAGGCATAATTTCTTTTATAATAGATCAGCAAACTTATGGAACTCATTGCCCTTGGAACTAGTGAAATCATCGTCTGTAAACTCCTTTAAAGCAGGATTCGACTGTTGGACGAACAACAATCGATTGAAGCGGCTGTCACAGTGTGCTTAAAAGCATTCTCACTGGCCAATCCAGTTACAGCAATAAATACTAACTAACTAACTATATATATATATATATATATATATATATATATATATATATATATATATATATATATATATATATATATATATATATATATATATATATATATATATATATACATATATATATATAATCAGTAGAAAGATTAAAGTTCTTTAATTTGGTTTTAAAAACGGGAATCTATATTGACAAAATCAAATTTAGGTACAACAATTTTCTGCAATAGATAAGGTACTCGATTGTTAAAGCAAAATTGATTGAACTTTATTTGACGAAAGGGTTCAACTCTTTCGTAAAGTATATTTGTTTATAGATTTATGGGAAATGATTGGTTTTTTAGCGCGAAACATAAAATATTATAGACATTTGGTTCGTAAACTTAATTTAATCTTTAAATAAAATTTGAGAAACTAATGGCGTTTTTTTTAAAATACATGTCGGTACTTTTTATATTTTTGTCATCAGAATTTGTTTTAAAATATTTTATATATAACTTCTGTTTGATTTTTGAGGATTTTCAAAGTCCCTTTCCCCCTCCTTTTCCATACGCATAATATTTACAAGTTTCGTAAATTAAAAATTTATAAATTACGTATCAATCAAGTGAATCAAAATATAAAATAGAAATTATAAAAAAGTTTTCTTCAATTTTTTTTTTTTTGGGTAAACACGATCGACAAACCCAAGACTTACAATTAAAAACTTCACATTGGTACTTCATGTTGTTTTGGCAATGCTTCTTTTCAAACTCCTTGTCAATTTTTGCACCTCTTGATGTCTTGTCTCAGTTTTGTTGCACTTGCTTGCGTTTCTTTAAGGGTTCGTCCATAAAGTACGTACGATCGGAGAGGAAGAGGGGGTCAGCAAATGGCGTACATGAGATGGGGGTTAGGGCACTATGTCAATTATAAAAGTATGGAGACACTAAATTAAAAAAATATCATGAAATGTTGGGTTCTTAGGATAAAAGCGTAGGTACTTTTAGGGAGGTAGAAAGTACTCAAAAAAGCGTATGGCAAAATGCGGGGGTGGGGGAGTTTGGCGGAAAAAAAGCGTACGTACTTTATGGACGACCCCTAATTGCTTCGACTTTTTGGCCTCATCGTCTTGCTTTAGTTTCTCAAGCATCTCAGAGGTATTAAAACAATTTTTACACCTTTAGATAGATTTTTTTTAATGTTTTAGCATAATTATTTTTTAATAAAGTTGATAAATTCATATGACAAGTATAAGAGTTACATTAAATTTCTTGTTTAAAAAACTTTAAAAAAAAAAAAAACAGCAACAAAGAACTATAGAGCTTTAATAATTATTAAAAGTTATTTAAATTTTTAGTTTACTTTTTTCAATTGAAAATTTTTTAAAAATAAAATATAAAATGTAAACTATTTATTCTAAAATTGAAAACACTTTTTAATATGCTTTATTTTATATAGCTGCATTTTTAACTTGGTAAAATATGACTTAAAACAAAAAATATGTAGTAAAAAAGTTGTAAAATACTTAATTAAAGTACAAAATTCTCTACAATACGGTGCCTAGCATTTTTAAAGATTTTTTGTTTTAGCTTTCAATTTTTTTTTGTAAATTTTACGTCCATTTTGCCACACTTGTGTGGTTTGGATGGTTAATCATAATGACATATAAATTCCATTATGAAAATATTGGCAATATTTTAATTGAAGCAATATTTTACAACCGGATGCCCTTCCTGACGTTAACACGAATTTAACATTTGAATTCACCTTTGAGAATGAATTTTTGCTTTAAAAATACCCCCACCCTTTTCATTAATTATCCCCACCCCATTCATTAAATATGGACTAAAATTCCTACACCCCTGTATTATAACTTTTTATTTTATTCAGCTTTATATCATTTATACAGCCTCATGACTATAGAGTTGGTAAACAAATTTAAAATAACATGACATCTTGTTCTGCTTTTTTTTTAAAGACTAAGAAAAATATAAATTTATATTTTAGGTCAATTTAAACAGAAAAATAACTAATGTGCAAACTCTTGTTTTTCATTTTACAATTAATTTGACAATGAGTGAAATACTAAATCTATATTAATTATTATTAAAATTACCATGTAAATGTTTAACAAAAACATGCCTTTTTAACAAATTTTTTAAAAAGTATTTGAAATTAAGAAATAATAAATATATTGGAATAATAAAGTTAAAGTTTGAAAAGAAATTCCTAAGGATTTCTATTACGTTGATCAACTTTGGATATAAATTTTAAACGTAATGGTGTCCATAAAGTATGTATGCAAGTATGAAGGAAGAAGGGAGTCCAACTGCGTACAATGGGAGGTAATATTAAAAACAGCAAGTATGTATGCATTTTGACTATTTTTCGAATGAATTTTTACTAAAGTTTATACCTCTTTTACACAAAAGGCACATATTTTCTTTATGGGATTTTCACCCAGCTGCTCGTCGCTTAATGCCCTTTAAACCCTGTGCCCTTTTAAATAAAACTGAGAATTAAAAAAAAGGTGTAATTAGTTTTTTTTGTACCTTTCGAAATTTTAAAGGTGGGGGTTTTTGTAATAAACAATGCATACGTGCCCAATGGGGAAGCTGCGCACATGGAGGAGGGTTCCAAATCCGTGGTTTTACTGTGTACGTACTTTATGGACGCCCCCCCATCAATATTTTTTGTATGCTCTTTTAGTTTTTTTTCGGAAGACATGAATTATGATTTATATCAATTTGCACATCTTCATGGTCTCTTTCACGAAAATTGCCATTTAGTGCTTTTATCAAACAGTCACCCATAAAATTCAATCCCGAAAAATTTTGATTAAACTCATTTAAGCTTGAATTGTCATTACTTCCTCCGCGTCTACGTTGTTTTGAAAAATACTCTTCTAAAGAGTCTTGTGTAAACTTCTCAGATAACAAATAACAAACTCCATTTTCTAGAAGATATATGCCAAGTTCAGTGAAAGAATGCACTAAGTAAATATAATAAGTAAAGAGAAATGCACTAATTAACTATTTTACTCAATGTTATGTAAAAACTCATATGTTATATACTAATGATAATAAATTGTAATGCAACAAAGATATATGAAGAGCTTATTTTCAAAACTTGGCCAATTCAAACGTAAATGTTTAGAATTCAATTTTTAGCACTATGCTGCAGTACATATATATATATATATATATATATATATATATATATATATATATATATATATATATATAAAAATTTAAAGACTCAGATCAGGTGGTTGTTTGCCATAGTAATAACAATAATATGTCAGCTTTTATATTTGCTGATATGCTGAAGCCTGTATTTCATTTAACTAATATATAACTGAACATTATACAATACACTGGAATTACATACTAATTAACTTATATTATTATATAAAATATACAACACAAAAGTGATAAAATAAAAAAATTTATCATTTTATTTATTTTATCACTTTTGTGTTGCCCCTTTTAATTATTATTTTTTTATTATATTTTTAATATAATATATTATTAAATATATTATATTAAAAGTATAATAAAAAAATAATAATTAAAAGGGACATGCAATCATGTATTTTTTGTCTCTTGCGTATGTGCAAAATAGTATAATTTGTATTTTATTACTTATTATAATTACAATTTGTTCTGCCTGAACTGGAAACAGTATAATTTAGTACAAAGCCGATTGCGTATTCTACACACTGCAAATGTATAAAATATAACAACTTAACAACCTCTAGATAATTCAAAATATACTCAAACCTGTTATTCTGAATCCATCTATAGTTTGTTTACTCAAACAAAGACATTTTTTATCATCATCTTTTAACCATGGAATAGTTGCAGAAGCGAATTGCCAGTCATTAAAATATTTAAGGAAAACATCATTCAGCCACTAAAAAAGAAAAATAAAGATTTTCTTTTACATAGGTTTTAATTTGTATGCATATCAATAAATCAAAGGTACGGTTATAAACTAAAAAAAAAATTATATAATTATAATTTTATAAGACAAGGCTTTAAATGTTGTTTCAACTAAACATAAGGAGAAAGTAATGAAAAAAATCATTATGTTTGGATTAAATAAATCTGTGTGCAATGAAAAAAAGAAAAAAGAACTAAAATTTGAAAGCAGTTTTGGTTAAAAAATAAAGTTTGTAGTAAACTAGGTGGAATTATTACTCTTCCTATTTAAAAGAAAAGGGCACAGACTACAGGCAATACTTTTTTTAAAAATGGTATATATTTTTTATTTTTCCAGTTACCCCCAGTTAAAAAAGCCCTTTAATCCACTTCATTGAACAAGCAAACAAAATAATCATAAGTAAAACTTGGTGGAAAAATGCTAAACATTAATGTATATATCTTATTTAGAAGAATTTACTTATTGAAAATTAAAAAAAATAAGTGTATAAACAGCCTTCTTTATTTGACGAGGGCTCTCAAGCTAGGGCAGTTTTGCGCTTGGCCACATGCCCACAAATAATTTGGTTAGCACTTTTTTAAACGCTTGTCAAAAAATCAAATTTCCGAAAATTTAAAAGTTTTTAAAATTTCAAAAAATCATTTTTGTTGATGAAATACTTTGATGATAAAGCGTAATAACACTTTTATTTATTTATACAACTCTTAAAAAATATATTAAATAATAAAAAAAACAATAATTTCCAAAATCGCGCATACCAGCCTAATAACGACTGTCTGGCCAGCGCTTTTGGGTACGCTTGCATAAAATTTTAAACAGAGTAGACTGTATAAGCATATCTCTATTCAAATCTTATTGAAAAGACTTATTAAATACAATTTTTTTACCGTAAATCTCTCATCTAGATGTGAAGTAAATGGATTTAAGGTTTTATTTGCTTTCCTACTGACATTGAAACAATCAAAAAAATTATCCATCAAAGAAATAAATCGCCGCAATTCTATAGTACCATTATCCCCTAGTTCTTCAAGCATATGCATTACAGTTGTACTGAGAACCTAAACATAAAATGTTTCATAAAATATTTAATTTACAGTGGCCATGAAGATTACAAGTATTAGGTCAATTACAACTGTACCTGTGCAACAAGATTTACACGCATTCGAGATTGTGGTGTTAACTAAATGTGTCTTTCTGGCAATTTTCAGCCCATTCGTAATCCGATTGCATCACGTGACATACCTAAGTCCCATTCATACACACTGACAGTTTGTGGCCAACATAGACATTTTCTATTAACCTAAATAATTTGTCTCATTCCATTTTTTAAACAAATTAATAATTAATAATAAAACATAACTAAAATCAATGTCACCAGTAAAATATTTTAAGACACTAACACTTGATCACATATATTACCATCAGATTCCTAGTTTTGTGATTCCAATGAGAATTTTCTAAATTGTTTCTGGTTGTTTTGAAAAGGTGTGGTACATCAGATATAAAGTATAGTTTACGATCTAAACAAATATTATAAGTGTTACAACCTTTTCATTGTCATTTTTATAAAAAAAATTGATCAAGAAAATCTGTGGAGAAGATTCACTAAAACAACAACAAAAAAATACAAACCTGGATGCCATTTATGTTTTGTCCAATAAACAGAATCATCTTTAAAGTTATTGACACCCTCCATTAAATGAAGTTGAAAAACTTTCTATTTATAATTGCGCACCATTTTTAAACTAAGTATAATTTTATTTGAAGATAAGTTTGTTATGATCCGCGCAACACGTCCTAATGTGCCCCGTGAAAATTGTCCAATGCTGCCTCAACCCTGATCTCAGGAAACATTCCACACATTTTTCGTGAAGAATTTATGTTTTATTGTTGAATTTTTTTATTTACGTTGCAGAACATATACCTTTCACATAAAATGCAAAAAATAAATCCTTTGGTGGAGTAAGTTTCTTTGTAAATCCTTACACTTAAGAATTAAAAAAATATCAAAAACCACAAAACGTTTGTAGAAAAGCTACCTGACCGCCTTTGTGAAAGAAATCCTATGACACTTACGTGTGAAAGTACTTTCAGTCGACGAATATATTTAACTTTGTTAAAGAGTTAGTATTTTTTGGATTATTCGCATTGTCCTAAACTACCCTTGTCCTAAACTGCCCCCTCTCCCCTATATATATATATATATATATATATATATATATATATATATATATATATATATATATATATATATATATATATATATACAACTGTTATTGTTATTAAAACTTTAATTACCATATGTCAGAATAATTATATTGTTATTATTTGTGACACATTGATATTACAGCTTTATAGATTTAACGGAAAATTTAAATGTAAGTAAAATATACGGATTGCCATAAAATCTTTAAAATATAAGTACCAAAATGGCGACAAAATGCAAATTTTTATGTAACTTTATATAAAATGAATGGAGTATGAGGCATAAAAAGTTGAACCTCATGCTTTACTCATAACGAAAACATTTTTTTGTACATTTAGTAAACTGTTTCAATTATGTTTTTAACAATGTGTCGTGTCACACAACATAACCAGAAATAAAGCTTTATTATCTATTTATATTATATATAGTTTACAAATATTACTTTTCTTGTTGTAATAGCTATATTTCTAACTATACACTTTTTTTATAGTCTAAAATTATGTTATATATCCAATAGGGGTATTCAAAAGTTAGGTCATGGAAAAAATTTCACTAACAAATAGGCAATTTTTTGCGGACTAAAATAAAAAAACGAAAAACTGTTTTTTTTTTTTTTTTTAATTATTTTTTTACCTCGCGCTGGCCTCACCAAGTTTTCAAAAAAAACTTTTTTTATATGATTGCATAATATAACGAGAAATAAATAAAAAAAACTGGATACTATTTTAACAAATGAATGTTTATGTTATATAAAAGATATATAGCAAAAATTATCATTGTAGGTTAATTTTGATACTTTGCGCTAGACCTATAAAAATGTTGACCTGTTTTACTCGTTGCAACCAAACAATCAATGAAATCCACGTTTTTCTGGCGGTGGGTCTTCTAATGTAGATAGAACTTTGATTTTTTTTATGTATGTTTAAATTCTTTATAGAAACATAATAGTTAACAGTGTATTTTGATTACCCGCCTTAAAAAAAAGAAAGAGAGAATTAGAGCCTGTTGACAGCGGTAGTGGTTGCTCCACCTCTCACAAGCCCAAAAAAAGCCGCCAGAGTACCAGAATGAAGAATAATTTTTTAGTTGGAAATTCTGCAAAAATGACATCTGTTATGTTTCCTCTCAGGATTGATGTTTTGAAGCACCTGCTATATCTCCAGGAAAAGAAGCAACAGAACACAAAAATTGACTCACTGATATCTTGCCAGCTTGGTGTTGGTTTCAGGTAGGATAAAAGTGTATTCAAGCCAAATAATTTTCAATTTAAAACTATAAAAAAATAGCGAAATGTATTTTAATAACCCTTCGTTTTTTAAATAGAATGGTATGTACCACAGTAATAGAGCAATGTCAAAATGACTGCATTTTAGGATCACTCATGTTTACATGGCTTAGATCTGGATTCCCAGTTATCAGTGCTAGTAGGCTGATCATGAATATCAAGGCATATATCATAAAGTATATGAATTTGAAGAAGTCACAGCACAAGACAAGCCAAGGATCGGTCGCTTCCAGTAAAGAGTTTATTGCTTCATTAAGAGGTAAGTGTAATTTTCATAAACTAACACAAATTATGACAAATAACTGCTTGGATTTAAATATATTATTCTAGAATTTTTTACTTATCATAACAAAACATATATTGTAATTTTATTATATCAACTAAATTAACTTACTTTACTTTTTATAGGACTATTTTGGGCAAGCACTGACCACAAGACACTCATTAAAGCTATTAAGATGGATAAGTTCATATTAAATGAAGACAAAGCAAATGACATCGCCTTCATCAAAACTTAGAGGTTAGTTTAAAAATATCGTAAGCAGACATTTATTAAAACTCTACGTAACTTTTTTTAGAAGCATTTATTTCATTGCGTAATAGTATTTAGATGTAGGAAACATTCAATAAAAACATAATAAACTTTTAGACTGGTAAGAAGAGAGATGATTACCATGAGCTGGCAGAATTATGTCTTATGTACCTGGACCCAAACTTTATCTGCAAGTTTAAGAAACCTTGTGCTATGCATCATGCCAGATTCATTGCCAAAGGTATTTATTACATGAAAATTCTCCTTCTTAAAGATTTTGTGCAAAACTATATAGATCTGGATTCAGCTCTCATCACCAGGATGAGCAAGTTTATTGCTATCTTCTATGCACCCAAGTTTCTGACTAAGAGAAACCAGACATTGCTCCATTACAGGTATTTAAACAAAGTACAAGCATTAAGTTTAAATATAAATTTACTATTACTAAATTTCATGCATTAACTGTATATTTAAAAAATTACAAAAATATATCATTTTTTCTTTATCAGGGCTTGAATTCTGTTTGGAAGATGTCCAGGTATGTTGAGGATGAACCTGCTGCAAGTGCAGTTTTTAAATCATGGGGAAACCATAGCTGGTACCTGGATCCAACTGTTGTTTCAATTGTGCTGACAAATTCAGACGATTCTATTACTGAACAAGAAAAGGAGAGGATCGCCAAAAAGCTCTTTAACATACCCATACCAAATGATTATGACATGGATAGACATAACAATAAAGTTTTCTTGCCTGAAATAAAAGACATGTTTGTACTTGACAAGCGGCCGGAACTGGTTGAATTTATCACTGCTGAATCGTGGCTAATTTTTGAGATTTTAGGCCATGACAAACCAAGTCCAAATGGATGATTTATCCAGCTAGCTCCTGGAATATCGATTCTGATTATTTAGAGTTCCAGTCGTACGTCAAAAACTTGGCTGTCGTCAATGATTGTAGTGAGAGGGCTGTAAAGCTGGTACAGGAAACAGTGTGTCAAGTTAAGTCTGAGCATAAGCTGCAAAAGCTGCTCAAATTAAAAAACAACTGGACCGTGCAATCCTCAAAGACCAAAGCTACCTACCGTAAATCAGCTGAGCAGAAAACACCAGCTCAGCTTTTGAAAGAGTTTCCTGAAATAGAAGGTATAAATGTATTCAGATCCTGTAAAATGGACACTGAATCAGATAGCAGCACTGATTTGTTTCCTGATGTTGATGCCATAGAACAACTGTTTTGTGACCATGAGGCTGTTAATTACAGCTAGTTAACTACATTTTGTTGAATTTCTTAATTTTTGTTTAATAAACTTTTACTATTATTTGTATATTATAGTATTTAAAATAAATTGACCGGGGTGGGCTTCCCCTCCCCCTTCCTATTTTTTTTTTAAGACGGGTATTCAAAATACACTGTTGATTATTATGTTTCCATAAAGAATTTAAGCATACATAAAAAAAAATCAAAGTTCTATCTACATTAGAAGACCCACCGCCAGAAAAATGTGGATTTCATTGATTGTTTGGTTGCAACGAGTAAAACAGGTCAACATTTTTATAGGTCTAGCGCAAAGTATCAAAATTAACCTACAGTGATAATTTTTGCTATATATCTTTTATATAACATAAACATTTATTTATTAATATAGTATGCAGTTTTTTCATTTATTTCTCATTATATTATGCAATCTATAAAAAAAAGTTTTTTTCGAAAACTTGATGAGGCCAACGCGAGGTAAAAAAATAATTAAAAAAAAAAAAAACAGTTTTTCGTTTTTTTATTATAGTCCGCAAAAAATTGCCTACTTGTTAGTGAAATTTTTTCCATGACCTAACTTTTGAATACCCCTAATATCCAAGAAAAATATAAAGTTGTGTAAAATTAACAACTTCACGAAATACCATTTTACTGAATTTTTCATCCAGTGAAACTCGTTTGCCGTGTTTTTTTCTTATTTGTCGGTTACAAGCTGCTCTCACGACAACTTGAAATTTCTTTTATGTTTACCGCTCAATGAATTTCCATCCGTTTATACTTCCATGGTCGTACAAACAGGACCGGCGCGAAAACGTATTTTTTATGAGCAGTAAAAATTCTAAATGATTATTAAAATTTTTTAATCATTAAATGAAATCAGTCTAGTATAGTAGCATTACAAAAACCCAAATAAAAAGAATGCAATAGTAATAAGTTTTTGACTAAAACTACTTCTTTAAGACTTCAAAAATCATTTTTATTCTCGAGTTTAAAAATATCCATGTAAACATTAATTTTTCCGCTGTTTTACTGACGCCCATTTATAAACACTTAAATTTATAAATCAATTTTGTCCAACATATCTTTCTTAGCATTAAGAAGTATCAAGTTTTGTAATCGATCAGCGTGCATTGTGGATCTGAAAAATTTTTTAATCGGTTTTATATTTGATCTGTAAAATATAAAACCGATAAAATGCTAATCAAATATAGTCTGAGAAATGAGGTTCATCGGGTAAATGATATTTTTCATAAGGTACAAGGATACTAAAAAATCAAGTGTAAGCATTTTTTAAGACCTTTTTTTTTTTTTTAAAGAAAATTCTCGATATTGACGACTTTTTTAAAAAATTGACGGTTGCGCCGCTCCACTTTGAAACTTGTGTTGCCGGTCCTCAACTATAGTTCTAGTATTTATATCTAAATAAAGGTCAGTTAATTTTCTACAAGGGTATTTATAACTAATTATATAAATACCTTTAAAAATTTGATTGGCTTGGCTTGAGCTGTGCATCTTGTTTTAGACAAATTACTGGGTTGTATAAAATTTTCAATCAGTGGTAAACTTTGTTGTAAATGTCTATATCTGTATTTGTGCTGATAGCGCAGAGAAAAAGTTTATAATTGATTTTACTTGTAGATTTTTATTTTACATTTACTTTTATTCTTTTTCTTTGAAATTTTACCAACGAAAGTGCCTATAGAATGTTTTTAGGTGCCGGCCAACATTCTATAATTGAAACGATTTTAATACCTTTATCGTTATTGATAGTGAAAGCTTAAATTTAAAAACATTGTGTAAAATAAAATTTCTAAAATGAATTCATTTTGGATTGCCGATTAAAGTTACTAGAATTTAGTGTTTGAAGGATGGAGGTAGGAGGAGGGGGTTCCAATCCAAGTTATCATATTATTGCAGATTTCTAATCAAAGCAATTATATTATTTAGTTATTAGATTTAAAACAGAATAATGAACATTAACAGTGTTTAAGTAGTCTGTTTTAGACTCGGCGTAAAGTGGTTTCGGCACATCTCTATTTGTACTACTTTCTGCTGTATCTGCTACATAGAGAGATTGTTTTTTCTTGAAACAAACAAAAAAAGTTATTAGATATTCAGAATATGTATCGAATTTATTGGGCTCTTTAACAATCATTTTGATGAGGTTTTTGCAAATGTTTTTCCAAAAAAAAAAATCTTTATATCAATAAAAAAAGTAATAAAACGTATTTACATAAAATTCAAAATTTCTGTAAATGACATTGGCTGTAAAATAATTTGTCTAAAATATATACTTATACTTATTGAATCTCAAAAGTTTTGAATAAGAAAAATTGTTTTAAGTAGTGGTTTAAAAAAGACTCCTTAAAAAGACTTTTAAAAAATATGTGATACGTATTTTTTAAAAGTCTTTTTAAGGAGTCTTTTTTAAATTTTTTTTAAAAAAATTTACGTATTTACGTATTTCAGCTTCAAGTACTTAAGTATTCGCATAAAGTTAAAAAATTAAAACAGAGGCATAATTGAAATAAATAACAAAAAGTATAGAAGTTTGTAAATTAAAACAAAACGCAAAATGTCTACTTTTTTTAGCTGACTCTGCATTTCTTAAATTGTTATTTTGTTTTTTCAAAAAAAAAAAAGGTTGCGTCATGGTTTTAAATGTCAGAGATAACTTAATTCTTACTTATCTTATAAGTTACCTTTAAGTTATCTCATAAGTTACAAAGTTATCTCATACGTTACTTATTAGGTTCTATGTAATATTTATATAAATATTTCTATATAGAACTTTTAATGATATCCATTTGTTTTCTAATTTAAAATTATTCAAAACTTCAATCTTTGAATATTTTAGATCTGCTTTTTATTACTTGACTATTTAGTACAATTACACTCATATATTTTTTGAAAAAAACTTTAACGCCTGTCCCATTAGAAACGTATTTAAAATCCCGTAATATAAGAAATATACAAATAATATAAGAAGCAAAAAATAAAAATAAATCAATAAAATTAAAAGGGAATGTAATTAAAAATAAAATTGAAAAGTTACCATTAGAAATAAACCTTGTATTGGCTTTTTTCGCTATTTGCAAGTTAATTTCATAATAAATTAAATAAAATTTTGTACAAAACATCCAAAGATATATAGGGGAGAATGGGGCGACATGATATATGGTGCACCATGAAATAATGTAACTGAAAAGCCATCTAAAGAGTTGTGACAACCACTTTTATGTGGTGAAATAGTTACTACTAGAGCTATGTTTTGACTAAAAAAAATGACATTATTAGGTCTGCAATGGGTCAAACATGGTTTTTTTTATGACAATATTATATTTTACTTTTTAAATTTGATAAGTTTTAACACATGCTATTCAATGCATCAGTCGACACGTAACTTCATTTTATAAACTACAATCCATAGGCTCTTACATCATTTAACAAAACTAATGAAAAAATAAGTTGATACTAAAAGTAAAGTGATTGTTTTATTTTAGAAAGTATGGCGTAACTTGATACAGCATTAGTGGGGGCCCTAAAACTGTAGAACAGTTGGCCATTGTATCATAAACAAATCTAAAATTTTTTTTTTTAATATTTACAATTAATTTTTAACATTTTTATAAAAATATAACACTTGGAGATCCGATTTTGATACAAAGCCATTTTTTTAATTGACGCTCAAGAATGACATTTAAACGATTTATTATCTGGAGTTCTAAAATGTAATTCGGATCATCGGATGCATTATTTAGGTTATAAAAATTAACTTGTTTGTCTTTCAAGTAAAAATTTGTATTTTTTTTAAGTTTTATACTTTTTATTTACTTAAATGATGCTCATACCCAGCAAACATGCTATAGCGGAATTTTAGTGGAAATATAGGCATTTTGAACGGACCGCTGTAGTTTTACCCATCGTTTACTTAGTGGACTACTAATGGTCCACTAAGTAACCGATCAGCAAAACTCCAATATACCGCTAAAAAATGCCTATATAGTTCCACTGCAAATCCACTAAAACATTGTTTGCTGGGTATGCAATCTTTCCCTACTTGTTTTACGCAACAAAAAAAAAAGTTTTTAAACTTAACTCCTTTAAACAATAAAATTACAAATTTTTTGAATTTAAATTACAGAAAGATATTTAGTAATGTTAAAATATCAAAAATTTTTATTATGTTTTATTTTCATTCAAAAAGCAATTAAAATCACTGCAATTTTAGGACTTCAAATTAGGTAATTTCAATGAAAAACACTGGGTAATTTGAGCATGCTTATATTACACAAAAATAGTATGTTTAAATAAAGTCAAAACTAAATGTTCCTATGCATTGTTTTTTCAAACAAAAACGAAACGGATTTCTTACTAACACATTTTGCTTTATGAAAAATTAAGTTTTATTATTTTAGCATCGAAATTTTACGCCACAAATTTATTCATGCATGATGATAACATTTTAACAAAGCAAAAAATTGAATAGAGTTTTAATTAAATGATACCAGCTAATTGCTGCATATAAGTTGACGATAATTGTACTAATTTCTACTATCACCACAAAAAGTCGATTCAAAAAATAAAAAGCAACTTTAACTTCACTTACATTTTAGAAATCTTTTAGTATGCTCATATTATTTTAGTATGCTCACATTATGAGCATACTATAAGATGTAAAAAGTGAAGTTAAAGTTGCTTTATATTTTTGAATCGGCTTTTTGAATCGACTTACAAAAAACCTTGAAAAAAAATTCAAAATAATTTCATTGATCATACATTTTTGGCATATATTATAATGTCATATACGAATCATAAATGTTTATCATTTAGGATAGATTATCGTAATATGATATTACTAAGGTGCTTATATTACGATAATCTACCCTAAAGGCTAAAAATTTATGATTCGCATATGACATTATTATATATGCCAAAAATATATGATTAATGAAATTATTTTAAATTCTTTTTCAAGGTTTTTGTAAGAAAAGCGATTTTCATTTTTTTAAGTACAAAACAAAAATTATGCAATACAGTGTTTACAAATATATCGAGTTTATAAAAAGTTATTAAATTATTATTTACAAACTTTTTTTCCAAAAGGGTGAGAAGTTCTTGTTAACAACAGTTCACTAGTATTTGTAAGATGATGAATATATTACACGAACATATTATTAAATTGAAAAGATGGGTGTTTTGGTGTTTAAAAGCAAACATTAACTGTTTGGTTTCTTTTTTTTAGTTTTCGCCGGTTTTAAACAATGCAAACCAGAACATATTTGATCAACTTTGAATACCTGGCAGGCTTTTCGTCGATGGGAACAAAAAATTTTTTAAATAACTTTCAAGTAACTGAAGGATGTTTGCACGAGTATTGAAAAACTCTAACTACGGGGAATAAAAATCGCTTCAAATAAGTATTCAATTTAAAGAATTTTTAAACCTTTATTTAAAAAAAATTATTCTTACTAAATCACAGGCCCGTAACAACCAGGGGTGGGGGAGGGGTCTGGGGCTTGAGCCCCTTCCCCTCCAAATTTCAACATTTTACTTAACTATTAATGAGTTGTTATTTATTTTACTTTTAATTAAATTGGTTTAAAAATATACATATATAAAACGGTTTTTTTAAATTAAGTACTCTTTTATTTTGAATTTTTTGTTCTTTATTTAAATATTACTTTATTGCAAATTGATATAAATTTTATTTTCATATTCTTCAACAAATACTTTGTATAATATACGTATATAGTGTGGCTCTTGAAAATACGTGCTCTTTAATTAATTAATTTATATTTTATCTTTTTTACTTTTCTTTCAGTTTTTCTTGTTTACTTAATTACTACTGTTAACATGAATATTGTTCTTGAAGTATTTCTTAAACTAATTGTTATTTATTTTTACATTTATAATTTTTAATAAATAGTTTGTAAAGCATAAATATATTATCCGGCTATTGTAAATACGTACGATTGGGGCTCGGTGATAAGACAAAATAATGTCTTCTACTTGCCCCGCCAGTTTTTTTTTATTTATAAACCTTGTAAATTGTAAAAGTTATTAAACGGCGAAAGAAATAAATTAAAAAAAATAATAATAATAATTTTTTAAAGAAACAATTTTGAAAAAGTTGAGTAAAAAAAGTCCTCAAAACCATTTTGGAGCCCCTTAATCCAACGCTGCTTCCCCCCAACCCCAATATAATTTTTGTTCTTTCAGGCCTGAACCAGAATATCATTTCATTTCTATGGATACATGGGGTAAGTTCAAAACTTAAAAAAAATTACAGAAAAGCTGCTAAAAAACTGTTTTTAAATTTATAAAACCGTTTTTAAATTTGGGTCTAATTTATAGTCGTTATTAAAATCTAAAAACAAAACTGAGCACCCAAATTTTAGCCAACCAGGTGTTTATAAAGTTGAATGCAGTTGTACAAAATCATTTATAAGTAAATAAAGGTAGGTTTAAAATTTTTAACAAAAATATCAAAACTTAAGAAATCTAATTAAGATTGTAAATGGTTCCTTCCAATGGGCACCAAAAGTAAAAAAAAAACATTTAAACGTCTTTTGAATGTTTTTGACGTCTAAGGATTCAAAAAACGTCTTTTTTAGGTCCTGTCCTGAGTTGGGAGTATTTAATCATTAAAAAACTGTAGCAAGGAGAAATAAACTGAGATAATATAAAATTGGTAGCTTTATGATAAAGCCAGTAGCTTTACCATAAGTTATAAAACAAGGAAAAACAAAATAAAACAAGACAATATAAAAGTAGTGGCTTTAAGCCACTACTTTTATAATGTCTTGTTTTATACTATAAGATTTATCCATAAATCATCAATCATAATCCACTTATACTATATATTAGAAATTTAGCGTAACCAAATCTTATTGATATAAATCTAAATGACGGCCAATATGTTTTAGAAACTATAAAGCGTTTTTTGCAATCTAAATAATGATGCTACTGTAGCGTTTATTCCTTTATCTTTTTAACGATTTTTTTAAAAACTTATTTACGTTATTTTCTGAATATCAATGGAGATAGTATTTAAAAATTAATAGCAATAAACTTAAAAATTAAAAGTTAAATACTATGACTACGGAATATCTAAATAACGTTTTTGTCTTGAATAGTCCAAAATAAAACAACTATAAGCAAATAATATTAGTATTAAATTTTCTCTATAAAAAGAAGTATTCAGCTTGAAAAATTACATCAGGGTTCATCAGGGATAACTACATTTAACTTGTTATTTATTTCACAACGGGAGTTTACAAAATAAAAACAATAAAAGAATATGTATATATTTTCAGCACTAAGTGATTGGCAATAATCAAGTGTTGGCATTAATTCTAAATATAACAGTATCCTGGTATTAACGATTGTAATCAGGCAAGACTGTTGCAAATTGAAAATATTTTAATATTCTAAAAGAATTTTTTTTAGACCACCTAACAGAAGTACAAAAAGTCCTATAGGACTTATAGGATTTTGGAACAAAAAAAAAAAGACAAAACTTTTATAACTATAAACTCTTTTTAACTTATGTGCTTTAATTAAATGTGGTTTAAATCTGAAAATATTTTTTGTTTGAAATTCTTATATGATCCTATAGAACTTTTTGACTAGGGCAAAGTTGTGTACCAATTTAAAATATGTTTTCTTGATAATTATTTATAAATGGTAAACACAGTAAATAAATCCTTTTATGATTAATTTATGCAACTTGATTAAAATAAACGTCAATTTTTATAAAAGAAAGGGAATAAAATTACAAACTAAGACATTTTAAAGGATGAAAATGTTATTGGGTGGCATCACAACCCATATTAAATTAAACAAAGAAGGGCTGAATTTTACCCTTTTTACAGAAACATAGAGAAAATAATAAAAATCACATTCAAAAAAAAATTATTTCTCTGTCTAAAAAGTATTTTTTCTTTACATTTTTATTGCAAGAAACGTACTTTTTTAAAATATTTTTCTTTATACTCTGAAAGCCTAATTAATATTCTTTAATTAATTGATTTATAATAATTGGAAGTTTACAGCTGTGGTTTGAGATATAAGGGAAATGTTAGAAATTTTTTCTTTTTTGCTGAAATATTTTCCTTCTAAAAATGATAAACGGCTCCGGCAAGCGTCAGACGATAAAAAAAAAATCTGCCAAAATTAAAATAATTTTACGTTTGCTAAAGTCATGCATGATCAGAACATTTTATATCAGATATTCGCAAATTTGAAATCGTTGATAACTCATGATTATTTTCAAAAAAAAAAAAAAAAATGATGTCCTTTTTTTGTAGGAAAAAAAAAAAAATTTTGCATTTTTAACGTTTACGTTTTTACTCTCTTTTTTTTCAAGGTACCTAGAGAGATGTTATATGTAATACAATTTATTTGATATTTTTTAATAAAAACTGTTGTTTTATTTATTGCACGATATTAAAAATACATCAGTTCATTAAATGCTGAAGCTGATTTATATATTAAAACAACAGTTTTTATCATAAAATATGAATCTATTGTTAGAAAGATAGTTTATTATTTTTTTTGAGAAATGAAAATTTTGATTTGAATTTATTTATTAAAAAGTACAATTGAGCTTTACTCGATTTGGACCTCTACATGTAGTGTTTGCATCTAAGACACAGAACCTTAAGGATCCAAATTAAGTTAAGGTTTTTTTATCAAAGTAAATATAAATCAATCTTTTTATTTTTCCATGAAAAGAGATAAATTATCTTTTTAACAAAATATAAAAGATGTGCATAAATTTTTAATTAACTAAGAATTTAACCCATTTGAAACCAATATACCTTTATATTTCAGTATTTTTACTAAAGTATCTATTTAGTATTTTTTTTTTTGAAAAATATATTTTTCATAAAAAAGAAAGCCTAAAGCCAAGTCCTAACGAGCCTCCACTCTCAACATTGACGTGTCGAAAATTTTTCTATGTGAAAGAAGAGGGGGAAGAAGAAGAAGGAAAGAGGGGGAGGGGAAATGTTGATACTAAGAGTAGTCTTTTTTTGGGAAAATACAAATGAAAAAATATCAACTATATGGATTTGTTTCTAACATAGCTAGTTACATTTTGAACTGCACCCAGCTGATCTAGGCCAGCTAAACTCTCAACATTAATCCAACGAAAATTTAAAAATCTTCAGCTTAACTAATTTCGTCTTTATATTTTTTTTATTGTTCTCCTTATGAATACTGAAATCTTATTACAAATTTATTTATTTATTTATCTTCTTTAAATGAAGAAGATTCAATACGGAAAATACGATTACGATCATTGGAGAGGCTTCCGGAAAAGCGGTCGTTTTTTTATAACAAAAAGATAAAAATTTTGAAGATAGAAAATCGAAAAAACTATAGGTAAAAAAATTAATAAAAATAGAGAAAGTAAAGAAAAGAAATAAAAACAAAAAATTAAAAAAATCAAAGTAGGCGTTTACTTAATATATTAATAGTATGTATTAATATTTGATAAATAACCTTGAGATTTATTTTCAGCATTTGTGAAATTGATCGATAACTTTTTGTTCGTTTGTTATTTTACATGACTTATGAACAGTACTATCCTTAAACAATAGCGTCAAAACGTTTAATAAAAAATTTCTAATTCTAAAAGGAAAAAAACACTGCATTAGCGTCATTTTAAATTGCAAAAAACACATCGTCGGTTTCTAAAGTTTGCTAAAAATATATTGGCCGTTATCTAAATTCATACCCATGAGATAACCTGGCCCTGTTTGATAGCGTTAAATTTCTAAAACTTCATTTACTTATCTTTATTTATTTATTGTGAGTCAAAGCCATAAATTGTGTTTTATACCAGCATTTCAACTCTGTTTTTTCTGATAATGGGAAGCATTACAAATATTACAAATATAAAAAATATTCATATTGAGTTTCAGTATTTTTATCTTTTGGTATTGTTTCAATTTGGTTTTATCAAATATATAACACCCTGTCAGTACAGTTTTTGTATAACGTAATAATCTTGCAATATAAGAATAAAAAAAAACTGCCGTTCTGACATATAGTTTAGTACAGTTTAAGTAAAACTCCAGTATTGTGGAAATTTTTGATGCAGTTGCAATACGTAACTGTACCAAGTTATTCAAGTTTTGAAAGTGTAACTTTTATGTATCTTTACCGTTAATTTAACCTTTTTGTAATAAATTTTCAATAATGTGGTTTTCAATTATCTCTGATAATGATTATGTTAAACGAATTTACTTTTTAAAAAACTTAAAACAAGTCTTTACGAATAAACGTTTTTTTTAGGCACCGATTCAATCCCCTTAGGTTTCCAGCCAATTATAACTATATAAAATTTATATGTATATAAAATGTATATAAAATGTATATAAAATGTATATAAATGTATATAAAATTTCGCTTTTAGAGAAACAGTGCCATTGTGGTAAAGTGTAAAGGACAAGCGCGAGTAGAAGTGGGACAAATAAATTTAAAACAATATTTTAACACAAATTATTAAATAGAAACCGATAAAACCATAAAATCTACTAATCGACATAAAAATGTTCAAGAGCTTTCACCAATCGAAATAATCAATTTCTGTCCCACTTCACCACAATGTAAACACTTTTTTAAGGTACATTTCAAAATTAGGGCTTCTAGCGCACGCAGGAAAATAAAGCAATTTCTGCTTAATAGAGATAGAAATTTAATTGTTTACTTTAAATAACACTATTTAGGCATCACTCCTAATTAAAAATTTTCTGGCTGCCCCACTTCTCCCGCGTCTTTCTTCTCCCCACTCTACCTTATAAGAACTGAAAGTTCCCGTTCATTATTGGTTTAAAGGAACTATTGATCTATATTTAAAGTAATAGAATAGAACTTTGGTTGCACCGTTTTCGCTTTAAAGTGATATTTTAAATTGAGCAAGGCATATTTTTGTTCAAAACAACGTCCGCCCATCATTTTTAGAAAGAACAGTAATTTTCGGACGTGTGTTTAAAAATGCTCAAATATTAATGTTTTCTGGCAAGTTTAAGGAGGCACAACACTAAATTAAAAGTAGAGTTTATTAACCTTCCAAAATGATATTGCTTTTATACGTTGATTACGCAAAAAAATATTTCAAGTAAAAAAAAAAAAAATCCATAATGGCGAAAAAAATAGTTAAAAAATATCTTTATAGACTAAATTTCAAAATAATGTATTTTGAGTTAATTGGAATCACAAAGAAAAAAGAAAGAGGCTGTGCCCCTCATCTGGTTTTAGATGAGGGGCACAGCCTCTTTCCATGTCGCCGTAAAACTAAATAGTTATACTTTGTATAAAACCTACTACTTAAGAAAGAAATAATTTGTGTAAAACCTACTACTCTCTTTGAAAATTAAAAAGAAAAATTTGTTCCGAAAGTTTTCTTTTCGTCGAAAAAAACAACGTTAATTTATTATTTATTTGTTAAATAAAAAATTCCATGAAAAAAATATTTTTTTCTTAAAAATTAAATTAAACTTTCTAAATGCAATAAAATCACTGAAAAAATCTTATAAGCACCTATACTACAAAGTTCTGATCAAATTTATGTGAAATTTTAAATATGCATACTTTACTATTTAAATTTTTTAAAAATGAAAAAAAAATTGATGCTACCTTTTTGTATGTAACCGTCTGATTGTGCACCCCAAGCGGGCACATCTAGTTTTAGATTCGGAATTAAAACCCGTATGTTCGTCACGATTCAGGATTTTACCATAAACACGAAAATTTTACGGCAGTTCTACTCGAATTTAATATGTGCTTTTTAAAGTCAAATCTATATAGGGTCGTCTACAAGTTATATCACATGATAAGGGAGGAGGGGGAGGTGAGGTTAGCGATTTTGTAACAATTTATTTCAAGGGGGAGGGGGGACAATAAATTGAAAAAATAATATAATAATTATTAAAAAACAATAATAGTTAATAAGCATTAGCATAAAATATTATAATAGTTGTATAACTTTCACCGTGACACTAACTTATTGCTAAAAAAGTTATTTAAATTATATACTCATCAAAAATTAAGTATTTTTGGAGGTTATTTGTCTGTTTAGTCAGTGTTAATTTACACAACATTATATTAAACTATACGGGTGCAAAAAAGAATATAGACTCCACCCCCTCAATACTTATTTAAGTCAATCGATGTATGTACTACGGACATGTACTGCGACAACGGTCGTATGAGTTAATTTATGTACGCGTTGATTTTATTCTGTAAAACTTTAAAAAAATAAACAATAAGTAAATTTAGCTATAATGAAATAAAGAAAAATTGTTTTAAGAGGATTTAAATCCTCACACTTATAAGTGTGAGGATCCAAATCCTTTTTGAATTGTAACTAACTGTAAAATTGTTTATTTTACAGTTAGTTACGAGAACTAAGGGTAAGGAGGTAGAAACGAGAAAAATCGCAAACATACAAAATCATGTTGTTGTTTATTTTAAATGTAAAAGTACTTTTTTAGATGTAATCCTAATCAGTTTTCTCAAAATTTAGGTTAAAAAGCAACTTCTTTAGAGTTGGAGGATTCACATGGAACATGTAAGCTAGTTCTGTAAAACATCAGTAAAGATTACCTTTTCTCAAAAACTTGAATGTTTAACTCTTTAAAAAGAAAATGTTTTTATAATTAACAAGTAATTAACAGAATAAAAAACGCTTATAAATTATCAGAAAAAAATTGATGTTCTAATTGCCAAATTTTTGTTTTAATAGTAATTGTAAGTAGTTAGTTAACCACCTAATGGAATAACTCTTAATGTGCCCCACCTTTATGGAAACCTGTGGGTAATGAGGTAGAAAAAAGAAAAATTGCACACATGCAAAATCATGTTGAATATACTGTTTTAAGAATTTACATATATAAAGAATTTACATTATTACATATTTAAAGAATTTACATACAAAACACATGTTTATTAGATAAAGTTAATAAATTGAACAAAATACAGGTTATTGTATTCTATGATTGGTAAAAAAAATAATGAAAAATTACCCTCTTACAGCAATGGATTTTAAATAATTTTAAATAAAAGAATAAACTTTAATAAATACTATATTATTTACTATATTATATATTATATTATACTATATATTATTGAAAAGCAAAAATAAAAGTTTGTTAGCTCTGGAATAATGATACCTCTGATAAATTTACTACAATAAATATATATTTTTACTAATCTTGAAGGCTACAACCCAACTAAAGCCATTTTAGGTTAAACAAAAAACATTACAACATATAGCATTACAACTGGCTCAGTTCTGTGCTAATAATTTTATTGTCTTTTCTTCATTACTCTTTGTCAATAAATTTGTTTAATTTTTATCACTTAGTTTGGTTTTTTTTAAATTAACTTTTTTTCAATTATTGCGATACAAAAAATTGCCACAACCATTTGCATTTTTTTGATGCCATAATCCATCAATACTTCTTTTTGGCTTGTAATGTCAGTTTTTATATGTAACTGTACAAACAATTACTGTTTAGAAGGAAAATGTAAAATTGACTTCTTTTGTTAAATTTCCAAATAGTGTCAATATCCGAAAGTCATCTTTTTTATATTAGTGAAGATACCCTGCCAAACCTTTTAAATCTTCGCAAAGTGTTTAATGGTTCAAGGATAATGTTTTATAAGAGTTATGTAATAAAAAAGATATCAGTTTTATCAAAATTAAGTTTGAAACAAAATATGAAAACAAAATCTCCTTATAAATCATATATTCACATGGAACACGTAAGCTAGTTTTGCAATCAGTACAAATTTTCTTTTTGTGTAAAATTGTTTTAAGTTAAGTTTCAACTCCACGATTTGTGTAAACATTAGTTTTAAGTTAAGTTTTAACTCCACGATTACATAGCATTTAAATAATCTGGTGTTTTCAATTTACATATAAATAGTTCTAAAGTGAAACTTTTTATTTTTAAAAATTATTCAGTTTAACAAGCAATTGTTATCTAATACCTAAAAAAAACCATCGCAATTTCCTTAATTCGAAGATTTCAAGATTGCAAACTTCTTTCAGACAATTGCAATTCGTGACTACTTAAATCAACCTCTGTTAAAAATAACAAATGTAAATATATCTAAATATAGTTAAATAAAATAAATAAACTTAGGCTTATGTTTATCTAGGTACATGCTTATTCTTACATAAATTTTGAACCCTGAGAGATTATACTATAAAATTTAAAATTTATCAATGAATATAAATTTAGTTAAACACAGTAAAAATATTTATTTCTACTTGTTGGTTTTATGTTTTGGGCAGGATGGTCGAAAGTTTTTAGGCATATTTTTTCCTTATTTGACATAACTATTATCATATAAATGTTTGAATTTTTTTGCAAACACAAAAAATGCTGGATGCGCACCTGTATTTTATTATTTTTATAAAGATTATAATTTTTAATTTTTTATATTATAATTTTAATGATCAATTAATTCATAGAAAAACAAAATATAAAATGATAAGACAATTTCAGAAAGTTCTGATTTTAATTGAATGCATGAATTAGATAGAAAACTTATCCCCCCCCCCAAAAAAAAAATAAAATAAAAATAGACCCAAAAAAACAATAAAATGTATACAGTTATTTAGGACTAGCTATATAAAAATACTGAAAAGTCTAAACATTTGTAATATATATATATATATATATATATATATATATATATATATATATATATATATATATATATATATATATATATACATATATATATATATATATATATATATATATTATATATATATATATATATATATATATATATATATATATATATATATATATATATATATATATATATATATATATATATATATATATATATATATATATATATATATATATATATATATATATATATATATATATATATATATATATATAGGGGAGAGTTGCCGAAATTGGAACAGCTCCTTAATTGGAACACTTAGCTTTATTTAGAAACTGGAACTTATTCTACTTTCATGAATATTTTTTCTTGTAAAGAAAATAATTTTTTTTTTTTTTGAAACTTCTAGTATTTAAACTTAAAAACTGCACGTATGTGAATAAAATTACTTTTTTTTAAAGAAAAAATTTTTGCGATCTAATTTTATCGTTGCATTTAAACGATTACAGAAGCTTAACGATATTGAGTTTGATGATAATTTTTTTAAAATTTTAAATTTTAAGGGTTTCAAGTCTATGTGATATTAAGAGCTTATATCGTAAGTTGTTACTTGTATGTAAATATTTTGCTACAACACCATGGTCCTATGTTACCCAGAATGGAACTTCAAAAGTTGCCGTAATTGAAACGATGTCATCTCATAACACGCTACTTGACGTCCGAATTATCAGAAAATTTCATTAGTCCGACTGTATAATATTTTTTAAAGCGAATTTCTTTTATAGACAGTATTATTGTTAGACATTTGTTGCATTTTTTGGAATTGGTATTTAGTCTTGCTTTAAAGTATGAAATGATTTTTCACAAAATTTTTTTCATAGTCTAAAGTCTAGTCATAGTCTAAGGATATAAAGTTGATTGTAAACATCGTATACTTTAATTAACAAATCATTTTATCTTTTAGTAAAAAATAAAATGTAAAAGTTTTACAAAAGTTATACATTTCTATTTAACGGATAAACTTGTAAGACAACATAAAGTATATACCCAGCATAAGTTTTTTACTGTATATAGAAGTTAATTTATAAAGTTGCAAACTTTATATGGTTTATATAGATTTTGATTTATATAGTTAATGATTAACTAAACAAAAATGATGAAAAATAATGATTATATAATGAGTATATAATTAACTTAATCATATATGAATAACAAATAAATATATGAAAAAATAAGCCTGTAATAAGATTATAAAACTCTCCTTATGTATCTTCATAGTAATTTGCTTTTATTTTAGATGCAAAACACCACGAAAATATGGAAAATGGAAAGTAGAAAACTTGAAAAAGGCTGTTGAAGCAATAAAACAAGGAGAAATCAGCTTAAATGAAGCCGCTTATGAATTTTGGATTCCAAAAGCAACTTTGTCAAGGCATATAAATGAAAAAAACAAAGTTGCTGTTGCAAATGTGAAATTTCATGGTCGACTTACCACCTTACCTAATGAAATTGAAACAGAACTAGCTGATCACTGTTTATTATTAGAATCGATGTACTTTGGATTAAGGATTGATGATCTTTGTCGTCTAGCATTTGATATTGCGGAAGCTAACAACATCACACATAATTTTAACAAAAAAACACGAATGGCAGGAAAAAAGTGGTATTATGCATTTATGCAAAGGCACCCACAACTGTCGCTTCGTGGGCCTGAATCAACATCAATTGCACGTGCACAAGGTTTTAATAAAGAGCGAGTGCAATCTTTCTTTAATTTACTTTCAAAGTTATACATGGAAGAAAAGTTAACTCCAGACAGACTTTATAATATGGATGAAACTACTTTATCAACAGTACAAGATGGTCAGATAAAAATTATTAGTGCAAGGGGCAAAAAACGAGTTGGAATTATGACTAGTAGTGAACGAGGAAATTCAGTAACAGCTGTAGTTTGTGTATCTGCAGCAGGATTTTATGTTCCACCAATGTTAATATATAAACGCAAAAGAATGAAGCCAGAAATAACAAATGGTGCACCTCCAGAAATTGTATTTAGTACTCAAGAGAAAGGATGGATGTCAAATGAAGGTTTTTTAGATTGGCTCAATCATTTCATTAAAGTTGTTAAACCTTTAAAACAATCAAAAGTTTTGTTGATACTTGATGGTCATGTTACACATTCAAAAAATTTGGCAGCGATATATCTAGCACGAAATGCTGGAGTGCGTATGGTATCACTACCTCCCCATACTACACACAGGCTGCAGCCATTAGACGTTGCGTTCTTTGGACCACTTGGTACATACTATGATGAAGCTATGCGAAAATGGATGCGGTCACATATATCACAACCAGTAACAACTTGGCAAGTTGCAGAATTATTTGGTGACGCATATAGTCAGGCAGCATCATTGAGAATTGCTATGAAAGGATTTCAGGCTAGTGGGTTGTGGCCTTTGGACATAAATGTATTCACTGATTCTGATTTTACAGCCTCTTCATTTACTGATGTTGGTCCTTAAAACAATCTTCAGTCATCTGAAAGTATAGATGGGATGACAAAACTATCTACAGATAAATCAAGTGAAAAAAAATTAAAATGTCATGTTTCAGTTTCAACTTTGTCTCTTTTGCCAGTGGTTTCACTTGAAGTAAAAAACAAAAAAAGAAGATCACGAACAACTCAGGCGGCTGATCTTACAAGCTCCCCATATAGACGTGCTCTAGAAATTACACCAAGAAATCAAAAGCACACACTAAATCAAATAGCTTCCAAACAAATTAAAAAATCTACAAAAAAAAAAGCTCACACTAAATCCAATAACTGCCAAACTATTGCAAAAACCACAGGAAAGCAAAGTAGCACTTGACTCAATCACCATGGACCAAATGAAATTGAGCACATCAAATAAAATCACCATCGCCACCACAGCACACCACATATCACCACTACCATCCCAAGTGCAGAAGCTGCAAGAAAAAAAGACTTATGAATTGCGAAAAAAGGATTAAATATTTGTTGTAATTTTTATTTTTTATTATATCTTTTAAATATCTTTTATTAAAAAGCTAATCAATTAATTTTTCCTTTGAGCCATAAGTTTTATAGCTGTAATTTATTCAAATATTAGAACTGTTCTAATTAAAGAATATATGTGTTCCATTCAAGGAGACCAGTTGCCTTTATTGGAACAAAATGGTGCCTTGAAAAATCAAAGTTTATATCCAATAAGGGTGCGATCAATAGAGTCGAATCATTAATAAAAGCATAGTAGGGTTGTATATCTATATTATTTAATTCATAAATGTTTTCATAGTTAAGCCATCTTTGGTTAATAAATATTTTTTCCTAAAGTGTTCCAATTAAGGCAACTCTCCCCTATATATATATGCACACATATATATATATATATAAATATAAATTGTTGCATTTGAGAGTACGGAAGGTAAACAATGATTCTTTCGACAACAAATACGTCACTTTTAAGTACTTTTGACTTTCATCCAACATTTCTGTGGTGTCATAAAGTTAAAACAATTATGTTAGCTAGAAATTTTTTTAAAAACCCGCAAATAACGCAAATTTAATTGACCAGAATATTTTTAAAAACATTTTGAATGTTTTTAAAAATATAAACAATGTCTTTATTTTTCTTTTCTTTTAATATAATGTTTTTATTTTTAATTTTTTTTACTGCAAATCATGTGCGGAGTGTTTCTGTATGGACTATCTTAGAGCCTGCTGCTACAAGGAAGTGCTGCTACGTCGACCATCTTATAACCTGCTGCTACAAGGGAGTGTTGCTGCATAGACTATCTTATAGCCTGATTCACAAGGGAGCGCTGCTACATTGACTGAGGGTTGAAAAGAATGAAGCCAGAAATAACAAATGGTGCACCTCCAGAAATTGTATTTAGTACTCAAGAGAAAGGATGGATGTCAAATGAAGGTTTTTTAGATTGGCTCAATCATTTCATTAAAGTTGTTAAACCTTTAAAACAATCAAAAGTTTTGTTGATACTTGATGGTCATGTTACACATTCAAAAAATTTGGCAGCGATATATCTAGCACGAAATGCTGGAGTGCGTATGGTATCACTACCTCCCCATACTACACACAGGCTGCAGCCATTAGACGTTGCGTTCTTTGGACCACTTGGTACATACTATGATGAAGCTATGCGAAAATGGATGCGGTCACATATATCACAACCAGTAACAACTTGGCAAGTTGCAGAATTATTTGGTGACGCATATAGTCAGGCAGCATCATTGAGAATTGCTATGAAAGGATTTCAGGCTAGTGGGTTGTGGCCTTTGGACATAAATGTATTCACTGATTCTGATTTTACAGCCTCTTCATTTACTGATGTTGGTCCTTAAAACAATCTTCAGTCATCTGAAAGTATAGATGGGATGACAAAACTATCTACAGATAAATCAAGTGAAAAAAAATTAAAATGTCATGTTTCAGTTTCAACTTTGTCTCTTTTGCCAGTGGTTTCACTTGAAGTAAAAAACAAAAAAAGAAGATCACGAACAACTCAGGCGGCTGATCTTACAAGCTCCCCATATAGACGTGCTCTAGAAATTACACCAAGAAATCAAAAGCACACACTAAATCAAATAGCTTCCAAACAAATTAAAAAATCTACAAAAAAAAAAGCTCACACTAAATCCAATAACTGCCAAACTATTGCAAAAACCACAGGAAAGCAAAGTAGCACTTGACTCAATCACCATGGACCAAATGAAATTGAGCACATCAAATAAAATCACCATCGCCACCACAGCACACCACATATCACCACTACCATCCCAAGTGCAGAAGCTGCAAGAAAAAAAGACTTATGAATTGCGAAAAAAGGATTAAATATTTGTTGTAATTTTTATTTTTTATTATATCTTTTAAATATCTTTTATTAAAAAGCTAATCAATTAATTTTTCCTTTGAGCCATAAGTTTTATAGCTGTAATTTATTCAAATATTAGAACTGTTCTAATTAAAGAATATATGTGTTCCATTCAAGGAGACCAGTTGCCTTTATTGGAACAAAATGGTGCCTTGAAAAATCAAAGTTTATATCCAATAAGGGTGCGATCAATAGAGTCGAATCATTAATAAAAGCATAGTAGGGTTGTATATCTATATTATTTAATTCATAAATGTTTTCATAGTTAAGCCATCTTTGGTTAATAAATATTTTTTCCTAAAGTGTTCCAATTAAGGCAACTCTCCCCTATATATATATGCACACATATATATATATATATAAATATAAATTGTTGCATTTGAGAGTACGGAAGGTAAACAATGATTCTTTCGACAACAAATACGTCACTTTTAAGTACTTTTGACTTTCATCCAACATTTCTGTGGTGTCATAAAGTTAAAACAATTATGTTAGCTAGAAATTTTTTTAAAAACCCGCAAATAACGCAAATTTAATTGACCAGAATATTTTTAAAAACATTTTGAATGTTTTTAAAAATATAAACAATGTCTTTATTTTTCTTTTCTTTTAATATAATGTTTTTATTTTTAATTTTTTTTACTGCAAATCATGTGCGGAGTGTTTCTGTATGGACTATCTTAGAGCCTGCTGCTACAAGGAAGTGCTGCTACGTCGACCATCTTATAACCTGCTGCTACAAGGGAGTGTTGCTGCATAGACTATCTTATAGCCTGATTCACAAGGGAGCGCTGCTACATTGACTGAGGGTTGAAAAGAATGAAGCCAGAAATAACAAATGGTGCACCTCCAGAAATTGTATTTAGTACTCAAGAGAAAGGATGGATGTCAAATGAAGGTTTTTTAGATTGGCTCAATCATTTCATTAAAGTTGTTAAACCTTTAAAACAATCAAAAGTTTTGTTGATACTTGATGGTCATGTTACACATTCAAAAAATTTGGCAGCGATATATCTAGCACGAAATGCTGGAGTGCGTATGGTATCACTACCTCCCCATACTACACACAGGCTGCAGCCATTAGACGTTGCGTTCTTTGGACCACTTGGTACATACTATGATGAAGCTATGCGAAAATGGATGCGGTCACATATATCACAACCAGTAACAACTTGGCAAGTTGCAGAATTATTTGGTGACGCATATAGTCAGGCAGCATCATTGAGAATTGCTATGAAAGGATTTCAGGCTAGTGGGTTGTGGCCTTTGGACATAAATGTATTCACTGATTCTGATTTTACAGCCTCTTCATTTACTGATGTTGGTCCTTAAAACAATCTTCAGTCATCTGAAAGTATAGATGGGATGACAAAACTATCTACAGATAAATCAAGTGAAAAAAAATTAAAATGTCATGTTTCAGTTTCAACTTTGTCTCTTTTGCCAGTGGTTTCACTTGAAGTAAAAAACAAAAAAAGAAGATCACGAACAACTCAGGCGGCTGATCTTACAAGCTCCCCATATAGACGTGCTCTAGAAATTACACCAAGAAATCAAAAGCACACACTAAATCAAATAGCTTCCAAACAAATTAAAAAATCTACAAAAAAAAAAGCTCACACTAAATCCAATAACTGCCAAACTATTGCAAAAACCACAGGAAAGCAAAGTAGCACTTGACTCAATCACCATGGACCAAATGAAATTGAGCACATCAAATAAAATCACCATCGCCACCACAGCACACCACATATCACCACTACCATCCCAAGTGCAGAAGCTGCAAGAAAAAAAGACTTATGAATTGCGAAAAAAGGATTAAATATTTGTTGTAATTTTTATTTTTTATTATATCTTTTAAATATCTTTTATTAAAAAGCTAATCAATTAATTTTTCCTTTGAGCCATAAGTTTTATAGCTGTAATTTATTCAAATATTAGAACTGTTCTAATTAAAGAATATATGTGTTCCATTCAAGGAGACCAGTTGCCTTTATTGGAACAAAATGGTGCCTTGAAAAATCAAAGTTTATATCCAATAAGGGTGCGATCAATAGAGTCGAATCATTAATAAAAGCATAGTAGGGTTGTATATCTATATTATTTAATTCATAAATGTTTTCATAGTTAAGCCATCTTTGGTTAATAAATATTTTTTCCTAAAGTGTTCCAATTAAGGCAACTCTCCCCTATATATATATGCACACATATATATATATATATAAATATAAATTGTTGCATTTGAGAGTACGGAAGGTAAACAATGATTCTTTCGACAACAAATACGTCACTTTTAAGTACTTTTGACTTTCATCCAACATTTCTGTGGTGTCATAAAGTTAAAACAATTATGTTAGCTAGAAATTTTTTTAAAAACCCGCAAATAACGCAAATTTAATTGACCAGAATATTTTTAAAAACATTTTGAATGTTTTTAAAAATATAAACAATGTCTTTATTTTTCTTTTCTTTTAATATAATGTTTTTATTTTTAATTTTTTTTACTGCAAATCATGTGCGGAGTGTTTCTGTATGGACTATCTTAGAGCCTGCTGCTACAAGGAAGTGCTGCTACGTCGACCATCTTATAACCTGCTGCTACAAGGGAGTGTTGCTGCATAGACTATCTTATAGCCTGATTCACAAGGGAGCGCTGCTACATTGACTGAGGGTTGAAAAGAATGAAGCCAGAAATAACAAATGGTGCACCTCCAGAAATTGTATTTAGTACTCAAGAGAAAGGATGGATGTCAAATGAAGGTTTTTTAGATTGGCTCAATCATTTCATTAAAGTTGTTAAACCTTTAAAACAATCAAAAGTTTTGTTGATACTTGATGGTCATGTTACACATTCAAAAAATTTGGCAGCGATATATCTAGCACGAAATGCTGGAGTGCGTATGGTATCACTACCTCCCCATACTACACACAGGCTGCAGCCATTAGACGTTGCGTTCTTTGGACCACTTGGTACATACTATGATGAAGCTATGCGAAAATGGATGCGGTCACATATATCACAACCAGTAACAACTTGGCAAGTTGCAGAATTATTTGGTGACGCATATAGTCAGGCAGCATCATTGAGAATTGCTATGAAAGGATTTCAGGCTAGTGGGTTGTGGCCTTTGGACATAAATGTATTCACTGATTCTGATTTTACAGCCTCTTCATTTACTGATGTTGGTCCTTAAAACAATCTTCAGTCATCTGAAAGTATAGATGGGATGACAAAACTATCTACAGATAAATCAAGTGAAAAAAAATTAAAATGTCATGTTTCAGTTTCAACTTTGTCTCTTTTGCCAGTGGTTTCACTTGAAGTAAAAAACAAAAAAAGAAGATCACGAACAACTCAGGCGGCTGATCTTACAAGCTCCCCATATAGACGTGCTCTAGAAATTACACCAAGAAATCAAAAGCACACACTAAATCAAATAGCTTCCAAACAAATTAAAAAATCTACAAAAAAAAAAGCTCACACTAAATCCAATAACTGCCAAACTATTGCAAAAACCACAGGAAAGCAAAGTAGCACTTGACTCAATCACCATGGACCAAATGAAATTGAGCACATCAAATAAAATCACCATCGCCACCACAGCACACCACATATCACCACTACCATCCCAAGTGCAGAAGCTGCAAGAAAAAAAGACTTATGAATTGCGAAAAAAGGATTAAATATTTGTTGTAATTTTTATTTTTTATTATATCTTTTAAATATCTTTTATTAAAAAGCTAATCATTTAATTTTTCCTTTGAGCCATAAGTTTTATAGCTGTAATTTATTCAAATATTAGAACTGTTCTAATTAAAGAATATATGTGTTCCATTCAAGGAGACCAGTTGCCTTTATTGGAACAAAATGGTGCCTTGAAAAATCAAAGTTTATATCCAATAAGGGTGCGATCAATAGAGTCGAATCATTAATAAAAGCATAGTAGGGTTGTATATCTATATTATTTAATTCATAAATGTTTTCATAGTTAAGCCATCTTTGGTTAATAAATATTTTTTCCTAAAGTGTTCCAATTAAGGCAACTCTCCCCTATATATATATGCACACATATATATATATATATAAATATAAATTGTTGCATTTGAGAGTACGGAAGGTAAACAATGATTCTTTCGACAACAAATACGTCACTTTTAAGTACTTTTGACTTTCATCCAACATTTCTGTGGTGTCATAAAGTTAAAACAATTATGTTAGCTAGAAATTTTTTTAAAAACCCGCAAATAACGCAAATTTAATTGACCAGAATATTTTTAAAAACATTTTGAATGTTTTTAAAAATATAAACAATGTCTTTATTTTTCTTTTCTTTTAATATAATGTTTTTATTTTTAATTTTTTTTACTGCAAATCATGTGCGGAGTGTTTCTGTATGGACTATCTTAGAGCCTGCTGCTACAAGGAAGTGCTGCTACGTCGACCATCTTATAACCTGCTGCTACAAGGGAGTGTTGCTGCATAGACTATCTTATAGCCTGATTCACAAGGGAGCGCTGCTACATTGACTGAGGGTTGAAAAGAATGAAGCCAGAAATAACAAATGGTGCACCTCCAGAAATTGTATTTAGTACTCAAGAGAAAGGATGGATGTCAAATGAAGGTTTTTTAGATTGGCTCAATCATTTCATTAAAGTTGTTAAACCTTTAAAACAATCAAAAGTTTTGTTGATACTTGATGGTCATGTTACACATTCAAAAAATTTGGCAGCGATATATCTAGCACGAAATGCTGGAGTGCGTATGGTATCACTACCTCCCCATACTACACACAGGCTGCAGCCATTAGACGTTGCGTTCTTTGGACCACTTGGTACATACTATGATGAAGCTATGCGAAAATGGATGCGGTCACATATATCACAACCAGTAACAACTTGGCAAGTTGCAGAATTATTTGGTGACGCATATAGTCAGGCAGCATCATTGAGAATTGCTATGAAAGGATTTCAGGCTAGTGGGTTGTGGCCTTTGGACATAAATGTATTCACTGATTCTGATTTTACAGCCTCTTCATTTACTGATGTTGGTCCTTAAAACAATCTTCAGTCATCTGAAAGTATAGATGGGATGACAAAACTATCTACAGATAAATCAAGTGAAAAAAAATTAAAATGTCATGTTTCAGTTTCAACTTTGTCTCTTTTGCCAGTGGTTTCACTTGAAGTAAAAAACAAAAAAAGAAGATCACGAACAACTCAGGCGGCTGATCTTACAAGCTCCCCATATAGACGTGCTCTAGAAATTACACCAAGAAATCAAAAGCACACACTAAATCAAATAGCTTCCAAACAAATTAAAAAATCTACAAAAAAAAAAGCTCACACTAAATCCAATAACTGCCAAACTATTGCAAAAACCACAGGAAAGCAAAGTAGCACTTGACTCAATCACCATGGACCAAATGAAATTGAGCACATCAAATAAAATCACCATCGCCACCACAGCACACCACATATCACCACTACCATCCCAAGTGCAGAAGCTGCAAGAAAAAAAGACTTATGAATTGCGAAAAAAGGATTAAATATTTGTTGTAATTTTTATTTTTTATTATATCTTTTAAATATCTTTTATTAAAAAGCTAATCAATTAATTTTTCCTTTGAGCCATAAGTTTTATAGCTGTAATTTATTCAAATATTAGAACTGTTCTAATTAAAGAATATATGTGTTCCATTCAAGGAGACCAGTTGCCTTTATTGGAACAAAATGGTGCCTTGAAAAATCAAAGTTTATATCCAATAAGGGTGCGATCAATAGAGTCGAATCATTAATAAAAGCATAGTAGGGTTGTATATCTATATTATTTAATTCATAAATGTTTTCATAGTTAAGCCATCTTTGGTTAATAAATATTTTTTCCTAAAGTGTTCCAATTAAGGCAACTCTCCCCTATATATATATGCACACATATATATATATATATAAATATAAATTGTTGCATTTGAGAGTACGGAAGGTAAACAATGATTCTTTCGACAACAAATACGTCACTTTTAAGTACTTTTGACTTTCATCCAACATTTCTGTGGTGTCATAAAGTTAAAACAATTATGTTAGCTAGAAATTTTTTTAAAAACCCGCAAATAACGCAAATTTAATTGACCAGAATATTTTTAAAAACATTTTGAATGTTTTTAAAAATATAAACAATGTCTTTATTTTTCTTTTCTTTTAATATAATGTTTTTATTTTTAATTTTTTTTACTGCAAATCATGTGCGGAGTGTTTCTGTATGGACTATCTTAGAGCCTGCTGCTACAAGGAAGTGCTGCTACGTCGACCATCTTATAACCTGCTGCTACAAGGGAGTGTTGCTGCATAGACTATCTTATAGCCTGATTCACAAGGGAGCGCTGCTACATTGACTGAGGGTTGAAAAGAATGAAGCCAGAAATAACAAATGGTGCACCTCCAGAAATTGTATTTAGTACTCAAGAGAAAGGATGGATGTCAAATGAAGGTTTTTTAGATTGGCTCAATCATTTCATTAAAGTTGTTAAACCTTTAAAACAATCAAAAGTTTTGTTGATACTTGATGGTCATGTTACACATTCAAAAAATTTGGCAGCGATATATCTAGCACGAAATGCTGGAGTGCGTATGGTATCACTACCTCCCCATACTACACACAGGCTGCAGCCATTAGACGTTGCGTTCTTTGGACCACTTGGTACATACTATGATGAAGCTATGCGAAAATGGATGCGGTCACATATATCACAACCAGTAACAACTTGGCAAGTTGCAGAATTATTTGGTGACGCATATAGTCAGGCAGCATCATTGAGAATTGCTATGAAAGGATTTCAGGCTAGTGGGTTGTGGCCTTTGGACATAAATGTATTCACTGATTCTGATTTTACAGCCTCTTCATTTACTGATGTTGGTCCTTAAAACAATCTTCAGTCATCTGAAAGTATAGATGGGATGACAAAACTATCTACAGATAAATCAAGTGAAAAAAAATTAAAATGTCATGTTTCAGTTTCAACTTTGTCTCTTTTGCCAGTGGTTTCACTTGAAGTAAAAAACAAAAAAAGAAGATCACGAACAACTCAGGCGGCTGATCTTACAAGCTCCCCATATAGACGTGCTCTAGAAATTACACCAAGAAATCAAAAGCACACACTAAATCAAATAGCTTCCAAACAAATTAAAAAATCTACAAAAAAAAAAGCTCACACTAAATCCAATAACTGCCAAACTATTGCAAAAACCACAGGAAAGCAAAGTAGCACTTGACTCAATCACCATGGACCAAATGAAATTGAGCACATCAAATAAAATCACCATCGCCACCACAGCACACCACATATCACCACTACCATCCCAAGTGCAGAAGCTGCAAGAAAAAAAGACTTATGAATTGCGAAAAAAGGATTAAATATTTGTTGTAATTTTTATTTTTTATTATATCTTTTAAATATCTTTTATTAAAAAGCTAATCAATTAATTTTTCCTTTGAGCCATAAGTTTTATAGCTGTAATTTATTCAAATATTAGAACTGTTCTAATTAAAGAATATATGTGTTCCATTCAAGGAGACCAGTTGCCTTTATTGGAACAAAATGGTGCCTTGAAAAATCAAAGTTTATATCCAATAAGGGTGCGATCAATAGAGTCGAATCATTAATAAAAGCATAGTAGGGTTGTATATCTATATTATTTAATTCATAAATGTTTTCATAGTTAAGCCATCTTTGGTTAATAAATATTTTTTCCTAAAGTGTTCCAATTAAGGCAACTCTCCCCTATATATATATGCACACATATATATATATATATAAATATAAATTGTTGCATTTGAGAGTACGGAAGGTAAACAATGATTCTTTCGACAACAAATACGTCACTTTTAAGTACTTTTGACTTTCATCCAACATTTCTGTGGTGTCATAAAGTTAAAACAATTATGTTAGCTAGAAATTTTTTTAAAAACCCGCAAATAACGCAAATTTAATTGACCAGAATATTTTTAAAAACATTTTGAATGTTTTTAAAAATATAAACAATGTCTTTATTTTTCTTTTCTTTTAATATAATGTTTTTATTTTTAATTTTTTTTACTGCAAATCATGTGCGGAGTGTTTCTGTATGGACTATCTTAGAGCCTGCTGCTACAAGGAAGTGCTGCTACGTCGACCATCTTATAACCTGCTGCTACAAGGGAGTGTTGCTGCATAGACTATCTTATAGCCTGATTCACAAGGGAGCGCTGCTACATTGACTGAGGGTTGAAAAGAATGAAGCCAGAAATAACAAATGGTGCACCTCCAGAAATTGTATTTAGTACTCAAGAGAAAGGATGGATGTCAAATGAAGGTTTTTTAGATTGGCTCAATCATTTCATTAAAGTTGTTAAACCTTTAAAACAATCAAAAGTTTTGTTGATACTTGATGGTCATGTTACACATTCAAAAAATTTGGCAGCGATATATCTAGCACGAAATGCTGGAGTGCGTATGGTATCACTACCTCCCCATACTACACACAGGCTGCAGCCATTAGACGTTGCGTTCTTTGGACCACTTGGTACATACTATGATGAAGCTATGCGAAAATGGATGCGGTCACATATATCACAACCAGTAACAACTTGGCAAGTTGCAGAATTATTTGGTGACGCATATAGTCAGGCAGCATCATTGAGAATTGCTATGAAAGGATTTCAGGCTAGTGGGTTGTGGCCTTTGGACATAAATGTATTCACTGATTCTGATTTTACAGCCTCTTCATTTACTGATGTTGGTCCTTAAAACAATCTTCAGTCATCTGAAAGTATAGATGGGATGACAAAACTATCTACAGATAAATCAAGTGAAAAAAAATTAAAATGTCATGTTTCAGTTTCAACTTTGTCTCTTTTGCCAGTGGTTTCACTTGAAGTAAAAAACAAAAAAAGAAGATCACGAACAACTCAGGCGGCTGATCTTACAAGCTCCCCATATAGACGTGCTCTAGAAATTACACCAAGAAATCAAAAGCACACACTAAATCAAATAGCTTCCAAACAAATTAAAAAATCTACAAAAAAAAAAGCTCACACTAAATCCAATAACTGCCAAACTATTGCAAAAACCACAGGAAAGCAAAGTAGCACTTGACTCAATCACCATGGACCAAATGAAATTGAGCACATCAAATAAAATCACCATCGCCACCACAGCACACCACATATCACCACTACCATCCCAAGTGCAGAAGCTGCAAGAAAAAAAGACTTATGAATTGCGAAAAAAGGATTAAATATTTGTTGTAATTTTTATTTTTTATTATATCTTTTAAATATCTTTTATTAAAAAGCTAATCAATTAATTTTTCCTTTGAGCCATAAGTTTTATAGCTGTAATTTATTCAAATATTAGAACTGTTCTAATTAAAGAATATATGTGTTCCATTCAAGGAGACCAGTTGCCTTTATTGGAACAAAATGGTGCCTTGAAAAATCAAAGTTTATATCCAATAAGGGTGCGATCAATAGAGTCGAATCATTAATAAAAGCATAGTAGGGTTGTATATCTATATTATTTAATTCATAAATGTTTTCATAGTTAAGCCATCTTTGGTTAATAAATATTTTTTCCTAAAGTGTTCCAATTAAGGCAACTCTCCCCTATATATATATGCACACATATATATATATATATAAATATAAATTGTTGCATTTGAGAGTACGGAAGGTAAACAATGATTCTTTCGACAACAAATACGTCACTTTTAAGTACTTTTGACTTTCATCCAACATTTCTGTGGTGTCATAAAGTTAAAACAATTATGTTAGCTAGAAATTTTTTTAAAAACCCGCAAATAACGCAAATTTAATTGACCAGAATATTTTTAAAAACATTTTGAATGTTTTTAAAAATATAAACAATGTCTTTATTTTTCTTTTCTTTTAATATAATGTTTTTATTTTTAATTTTTTTTACTGCAAATCATGTGCGGAGTGTTTCTGTATGGACTATCTTAGAGCCTGCTGCTACAAGGAAGTGCTGCTACGTCGACCATCTTATAACCTGCTGCTACAAGGGAGTGTTGCTGCATAGACTATCTTATAGCCTGATTCACAAGGGAGCGCTGCTACATTGACTGAGGGTTGAAAAGAATGAAGCCAGAAATAACAAATGGTGCACCTCCAGAAATTGTATTTAGTACTCAAGAGAAAGGATGGATGTCAAATGAAGGTTTTTTAGATTGGCTCAATCATTTCATTAAAGTTGTTAAACCTTTAAAACAATCAAAAGTTTTGTTGATACTTGATGGTCATGTTACACATTCAAAAAATTTGGCAGCGATATATCTAGCACGAAATGCTGGAGTGCGTATGGTATCACTACCTCCCCATACTACACACAGGCTGCAGCCATTAGACGTTGCGTTCTTTGGACCACTTGGTACATACTATGATGAAGCTATGCGAAAATGGATGCGGTCACATATATCACAACCAGTAACAACTTGGCAAGTTGCAGAATTATTTGGTGACGCATATAGTCAGGCAGCATCATTGAGAATTGCTATGAAAGGATTTCAGGCTAGTGGGTTGTGGCCTTTGGACATAAATGTATTCACTGATTCTGATTTTACAGCCTCTTCATTTACTGATGTTGGTCCTTAAAACAATCTTCAGTCATCTGAAAGTATAGATGGGATGACAAAACTATCTACAGATAAATCAAGTGAAAAAAAATTAAAATGTCATGTTTCAGTTTCAACTTTGTCTCTTTTGCCAGTGGTTTCACTTGAAGTAAAAAACAAAAAAAGAAGATCACGAACAACTCAGGCGGCTGATCTTACAAGCTCCCCATATAGACGTGCTCTAGAAATTACACCAAGAAATCAAAAGCACACACTAAATCAAATAGCTTCCAAACAAATTAAAAAATCTACAAAAAAAAAAGCTCACACTAAATCCAATAACTGCCAAACTATTGCAAAAACCACAGGAAAGCAAAGTAGCACTTGACTCAATCACCATGGACCAAATGAAATTGAGCACATCAAATAAAATCACCATCGCCACCACAGCACACCACATATCACCACTACCATCCCAAGTGCAGAAGCTGCAAGAAAAAAAGACTTATGAATTGCGAAAAAAGGATTAAATATTTGTTGTAATTTTTATTTTTTATTATATCTTTTAAATATCTTTTATTAAAAAGCTAATCAATTAATTTTTCCTTTGAGCCATAAGTTTTATAGCTGTAATTTATTCAAATATTAGAACTGTTCTAATTAAAGAATATATGTGTTCCATTCAAGGAGACCAGTTGCCTTTATTGGAACAAAATGGTGCCTTGAAAAATCAAAGTTTATATCCAATAAGGGTGCGATCAATAGAGTCGAATCATTAATAAAAGCATAGTAGGGTTGTATATCTATATTATTTAATTCATAAATTTTTTCATAGTTAAGCCATCTTTGGTTAATAAATATTTTTTCCTAAAGTGTTCCAATTAAGGCAACTATATATATATGCACACATATATATATATATATAAATATAAATTGTTGCATTTGAGAGTACGGAAGGTAAACAATGATTCTTTCGACAACAAATACGTCACTTTTAAGTACTTTTGACTTTCATCCAACATTTCTGTGGTGTCATAAAGTTAAAACAATTATGTTAGCTAGAAATTTTTTTATAAACCCGCAAATAACGCAAATTTAATTGACCAGAATATTTTTAAAAACATTTTGAATGTTTTTAAAAATATAAACAATGTCTTTATTTTTCTTTTCTTTTAATATAATGTTTTTATTTTTAATTTTTTTTACTGCAAATCATGTGCGGAGTGTTTCTGTATGGACTATCTTAGAGCCTGCTGCTACAAGGAAGTGCTGCTACGTCGACCATCTTATAACCTGCTGCTACAAGGGTGTGTTGCTGCATAGACTATCTTATAGCCTGATTCACAAGGGAGCGCTGCTACATTGACTGAGGGTTTGGTTGGGGCAAGAAGTCTATCAAGTAATAAAAAAAAAACCGGTCTTGCATTTTAATTTTATTTTGTGTCAACAAAATTATGATTTAAGTGTATCAGTTATTAAGTAATCAGGAGTTAAGTGATAATAAAAATAATTAACTCCTAAAATCATATAAAGTTTGTTGAAAAAATGAATGGTATGAACTTGTTTTGCTCTGTTATTTTTTTGAAACATGAATCAACATATACATTTTTTGAATAAAAGAATTTTGGAACTTAAATTTTGCATGGATTTTTTAATGTAAAATTTTATTCATTATCAATTTGATTGTTGTTAAAAACTTGCTTGTTTTTTGGACATTAAGTATATATCGAAGGAATGGTGGTTCATTTTTTTAATATATTCTCTCACCTTTAATAACCTTTTTTCTTACTACCTGCCAAATTTCATTGAAAAAAAAGTATACTCAGACACTTTAAAACTCCACTCCAATTAGGTAAAATTTTGTTGTTGTTTAGACATTCAGAATATATCGAAGAAATGCTGGTTCATTTTTCTAATATATTCTCTCACCTTGAATAACCTTTTTTCTTACTACCTACCAAATTTCATTAAAAAAAAAGCATACTCAGACACTTTAACACTTTACTCCAATTAGGTAAAATTTCGTTGTTATTTAGACATCAAGTATATATCAAAGGAGTGCTGGTTTACTTTTTCTAATATACTCTCTCACCTTAAATAACCTTTTTTCTTACTACCTGCCAAATTTCATTGAAAAAAAAGCATACTCAGACACTTTAAAACTCTACTCCAATAAGGTATAGTTTTGTTGTTGTACGGACATCAAGTATATATCAAAGGAATGCTGGTTCATTTTTCTGATATATTCTCTCACCCTTAATAAATGTTTTTCTTACTACCTGCCAAATTTCATTGAAAAAAAAGCATACTTAGACACTTTAAAACTCTACTCCAATTAGGTATAGTTTTGTTGTTGTTTTTAAAAGCAAACTTTATCATTTTTGCAATTTAAGTATATTTTTCTACTGTATATAAAGTTGATAAAAAGTTTTATTTAATTTAAATAAAAAATATAAATATTTTGAATCATGAAAATATGAAAAATTAAAAACATTACAAAAGAACTATATAAAACTAGATGTAAAACTTTATAAAGACAAAAACATTACATAAGAACAATATAAAACTACATGTAACACTTTATAAAGACAAAAACTATAATTTGAAATATAAAGAATAATTTTAAAGAACTCTTTTTTCACCTGTTGTCGTTATGAGGGCTCGCCATCTTTTTTTTTCCGATTAATTTTTAATTTTGTAATTTTGAAATTTAATTTTTTAATTTTGTAAATAAATTATCTAACATTGGAAACCAAAAATTAATATAAATTAATGCTTTAGTCAATTTTACTTTATCATAAAAAATGTGTAATTCTATGTACTTGAAAATAAAGCAAATATTCCCAAGAAAAAAATGCCTAGCAGAAAATAATTTTGATATTTACTATGCCTTGTTTTGGGGTTCTTGGTCAAGTAATGGCCGAAATGATTGCTTACAATGGGTAATTATAAACTGCTTCTGTCTTGTAGAAGACATTTGTAATGAAAAACAAATATTTTCTTTTTGTTTAAATGATATACAAATATAAAAACATATATAATACAAAACATTTTTTGATAAAATGTTTTTATGCTTTTACAAAGTTTTTTCTGCAATTTTTTCTTTGACTTGATTTTATAATGATATAAGGTCTATTTGTTGAACATTTATATGAAGTTTATATATAAGATAGTCAATGTAGTTGTGATAGAGGCTGTGCATAGGGTGTCCCATTCCCGCAAAATTTTCAAATTACCACTCCAACTTTTAAATTGAGGTTTAGACTAAGATAAAAACAATATTTACCATGTATTTTGAAAAAATATAAAAATTAAAGGGTCCCCCCACTTAAAAAAAGTTAAAAAAAACCCTTTTTTACCGTCTTTTTTGAGTATTTTTGTTTAAATTGTTAACAAATATATTCCGTAACGACTTCAACTTTTCACACAATATAATTTACTATCTTATTTATACTGTATAAAAAATTCGACTTAAAAAAAAATTTAAGGGTCCCCCCGAATTAAATAGTAAAGTCGTTTTGTAATTTGGCAACATCAGAAAGTAGTTTTTTACTGTAAAGACTTAAATTTAGGACGATCTAAAAATTGTATTGAAATAAAAAAAATTTGATTGTCTTTATTTGAACCAATAATTATTCTAAAACAATGGTTGCGTCTAAACTGGACGTTCAGCATATGAAAAATTTCTTTTCGTGTTTTTTCTTCAGCATGGTAAATAATTCCATGTTGTTTGTTTTAAATTGTTTTAACAAGTAAAATTTAATGTTTAATTAACATTATTTTCATTATTTTATTAATATTAAATAATAAGATTTCGACATACCAATAGTAATCAATAATATAAATTTTTTTAATTTAAAAATTATTGTTTTAAATTTTTTATTTACTTTAAGCTTTTTGTTTTTACAATAAATTTAATATACGAATTAAGGTTAGGAAATATTTTCTAAAATAGAGTTCCAATGAAATTAGACTAGTTTTTGTAATTGCTAGGCTTATGTAATTGCTTTTTTTTAATTTCAGTAAAGTAATTTGCGCCAGATTTTGTTAAACGGTATCCCAATTAGTAAGTAACTCAGTCACGTGCTTCTGCTGCTGCTAGTACTGTTTTCTTTCTGTGGTAACCACAAAAATGGATCTACGTTCTCGTAAACTACCGAACCCTAGTATAAAAGAGAAAAATCGTTCAGTAGAAAAACCGAGATCCACACGAAATTATCATTAAGATTATTTTATTGGATTTGGACTAGAGAAAAGTTTAAGTGTCGGTGTAAAACTTCCCCTTAAAATTGCTTTGCTCCGAAGATACCTTTACTTCAGAGAAATCAACAAGGGAAGTAGTGAAATAACAGTGTCGGCAAAAAATATTTTTAAAGTTATTTTGATTGAATTGCAAGAACTTTGGAAAAGAGCTCACTTACCAGTTAAGCCAGATAACAATTGCATCGAGTATTTCATTGCAGTTTTTAATGAATGGCAAAGTGTGCTGAAAAAAGGAAATAAGTGCCCCGAGAAGAAACGAACCCAGTTTTTGAAATCAATGAATCAACTCTGTGACATATCAGCCGCTGACACATATTATATATTACTTCTCTCTCGACATGCAACCTGGAAGGAGGACTGGGAGTTTTTACTGAACCAACGGAAATATCCACAGGTAATTTCATGCATTATTTCAACCATGTTACTGTACTGTGTTTACTTAAGGTTGTTGGTTATTTTTCATTTTACGTTAGTATTGTATTGTTTATCTCCAATTAGGTTGGTTCGATGATTGGTTGCGACGCAACTCATGCGCAGCGAGATAAGAACAAGTCGGATCGCAATAAACGTCTTGAAAACAGAGTCAATGATCACAGCAAAGCTAAGAGAAGAAAAACAACTCTAAGCAACGAAGAAATAGAAGAAATCATTGAGCAAAGTGAGGACGACTCAAACAGCTCAGAAGTTGAAGTTTACACTCCTTTCCACCAAAAACCGAAAACCAGATTGTCAACCGTTGCTATTCACATCGATCCTACAACGCTAACAAAATCATTCACTGATGTCTCTGACCGATTAGGCCTTAGCCTTAGAGATCAAATGGCTGTTGAAGCAAAAGTCGTCAAAGTTTGCGGTGCTTCGTTAAGTCATTTTCCAATCTCGCGATCATCAGTTCACCGTAACCGTATGGTAGAACGAGAAAAACAAGGGGCCCAAATAAAGGAGAAATATCAGGAGAAGCGCCCTCTTTATCCATCAGGTCACTGGGATTCAAAACTTGTTTCGTCACTTACTGGTAAATGGATGATTAATTTATTACTTGTTTACTGTTTTCAGTGTTTGGAAATGCAAATATTGAAAAAACAATATAATATTTAAAAACAAACATTTTTTATATGTAGGAAAAAAAGAAGAGCATGTTGCTATTTTGGCAAGTAGTTGGGATGGGTCATTGAACAATGCAAACGAAAAAATTCTTGAAATCCCTGTAATTACTAACTCTACTAGTCATGCCTAGAAAGATGCCTTCATTAAGTATTTTTCTTCATGGAACCTGCTAGATAAATTGATTGCCCTAGTTTTTGACACCACTTCTAGTAACACTGGATGGAAAAATGGATGTGCAGCACTGGTTGAGAAAGAAGTTGGTCATGCACTGTTGTGGACAGCTTGTCGCCATCATGTTTACGAACTGCATGTTCGTCACGTCTGGGATGCAGTTAATGGAAGTCATAACGGACCTATCGAGCCAATTGTGAAAATGCTTCAAGACATTTGGGATTCTATTTCTCCCGAACCTACAGATATAACAAAATTTGATTGGCCGGAAGAGAACCATCCTATTCATCGCCAGGCAACAATTGTTCTGAACTGGGCTAGTAGGTGCCTTGAGGAGAATATTTTTCCGAGGGCCGATTATCAAGAATTGATTGAACTGAAAGTTTATTATCTTGGAGGTGACTTGCCAAAAGGTAAAATGTTTAACTTCAAAAAACCGGGTGCGCATCATCGTGCAAGATTTATGCACAATGAGCTGTACATCTTGAAACTTGTCATGCTGGATCAACGGATTACATCGCTCAACCTGGATCAACGTCATAAATTGAAAAGAATGGCTAATTTTATTGCTCTGTTTCACGCAAAGGCTTTTTTACAAAGTCGCATCTCAGTTATTGCACCAAAAGTTGATCGTCAATACATTGCCGATATGCAGTGGTACCGTGATACAGACAAAATCACTTCTGATGCAGCTATTCAGTCTTGCAACAGGCACCTTTGGTATTTAACTGAAGAGTTAGTTATCTTCGCGATGTTTGATGATGAAATTTTGCCTATTGAAAGATCTGATATGGCATTGAAGTTGTATGACACCCAAAGAAGTGAAGAAATGCCTGGAAAACCGTCATTTCCGAAAGTCGATGGCGACAACATACCTTCTTTTGCCTCTTTAATTGGTCCTCGTTCCTGGCTACTATTTAATCTAATCAAGATGACTGCAAACCAGGTAGATTGGATGCAACTTCCTGTCGAGCACTGGGTGAAGATGAAAGACTACAACTATGTAAAAAGTGTTGTTAAGTATTGTCAAGTTGTGAATGACTGCGCCGAGAGAGGTGTAAAACTTATACAAGACTTTAAAATTAAAGTAAAAGACCCCGCGCAGCTTCAACTGCTACTTCAAATAGTGGAGGGTCATCGCAAACGAGCTTCTCTTCAAGGACGAAAAGAAAATTTAATGAGTATTTGATTTATTTTTAAACGATGCTAATTGATTTATTCTTACAATAGCAGAAGTTAAAATGCGTAAAACAACTTTACTATTTAATTGGGGGTGGACCCTTAAATTAATTTTTTTTAAGTCGAATTTTTTATACAGTATAAATAAGATAGTAAATATTATTGTGTGAAAAGTTGAAGTTGTTACGGAATATATTTGTTAACAATTTAAACAAAAATACTCAAAAAAGACGGTAAAAAAGGGTTTTTTTAACTTTTTTTTAAGTGGGGGGACCCTTAAATTTTTATATTTTTTCAAAATACATGGTAAATATTATTTTTATCTTAGTCTAAACCTCAATTTAAAAGTTGGAGTGGTAATTCGAAAATTTTGCCGGAATGGGACACCCTAGGCTGTGCAGTCTATTTTTGCTAAAGGTAATGGTTATTACAGCCTTAACTTGTAGATTTTAATTTAGAGACCTTTGATCTTCTGTTAAACAATCAGGCATATGCAGATTGTTTTTTTTGTCAACAAGCTAGCTGTCAAGTACTTACCCCAAATTGATTTTTTGCTATTTTTACTTCTCCAGGTGTGTTACATACTTTGTTGTCGGATAGTGGTTTTGTTGTCAGATTTAAATATTAAGGGTGTGTGTTATTAAGTTAAAAGTTGAAAAGTTGTGTATTGAAGTTAAAAGTTAAAAAGTTGTGTATTGGAAGATATAACTTGATTATTCTTGTTGATTTTGTTGAAAAAAGAAAAAATAGTTGTTTATAAGTAAGAAAATTTTAAAATGTTTTAAAAGTAGCACTATTTTGTCAATACTTTGTCATGTAGTTGCTTTTTAAAAACAAATTTAAAAATATTCACAATAGTTAGGTCTTTTTTAATGATTTTTGTTTGATCAAAATTAATTAAATTTGTAATATGAGTTTCATAAATATGTTTATTATTTCAATTGTTTTGTGATCAAATAAAAACAATTTAAAAGAAATTATTTTGAAATTAATTGAAAAAAATTTAATTAATTGATCCAAATATGTAATTAAATGGCAAATAAATAAAAACAAAACGAATATTACTTTTTAGCCAACCCAAGAATTTATAACAAATAAGATTATAAATAAAATTTATACTTTAAAAACAAATCAATGTTTACTAAAAGATTAAATAAGCATAAGAAGTACTGCACATTAATGAAAGCGCTTACAGCTTTAAACATATATATGTCAATCGAATTGTATCCAAGTTGAAGTCAACGCTTCCTGACAGCATTTTATTTGTATCTTTTTTATATGTATTTTTGTTTATTATATTTTATTAGATTTATATTTACTTTATTTATACTTTTTATTCATGAATAAAGTAAAAGTTAAATTAAAGATTTATAAAATATAAGAAAAAACTTTTTATTGAAGTTTTTTAATTTCTTAAATAGGAACATAATCATATTGGAGTTCTTGGGTTCTTCTGAATGTAATAATCTTGTTAGTATACTTTTTTAAACAAGAAGTTGGTCATGCAATGGCTATTCAACATGGGATCCTAACTACTCAGGTTATCCTGGTTGTCCACTACAAGTGATCAACAAACTTGTAATTTAAATGTTGCTTTTTCAGGTAAAATGTTCTTAAAATGAATTTTATATAAAATTTGTTAATTTAAATTTTCTAAAAATGTTTTTTAAATTAAAACAGGTAGTTATGGTGCATGGAGTGCATAGAGTAGTTGCTCTGAATCTTGTCAGTCTAATCCTGCTGCAACTTTATTTCAAACTCTGGCTAGACTATGTCTAGGGGCTACATTTGTAGGTAATGGTGCTGGGCCTAGTTCTTAAACTTTGGCTTGTAGTAGTGGAGTACCTTGTCCAGGTATTTTTTTTAACAGAAAGTTTCCTGTTGCTTTGTTTCTTTATGTATTTTGGTTCATAGTTGTTTTGTGCCAATCGTAGTTACAAATATTAATGCAATAATAGTTTAATTACTGCTGTAGTATTGATAGAATTATCTGTATGTGTGTGTATAAATATATATATATATATATATATATATATATATATATATATATATATAAATATATATATGCATATATATATATTCATATATATATATATATATATATATATATATATATATATATATATATATATATGCATATATATATATATATATATATATATATATATATATATGCATATATATATATATATATATATATATATATATGCATATATATATATATATATATATATATATATATATATATATATATATATGCATATATATATATATATATATATATATATATATATATATATATATATATATATAAATATATATATATATATATATATGCATATATATATATATAAATATATATATGCATATATATATATTCATATATATATATATATATATATATATATATATATATATATATATATATATATATATATATATATATATATATATATATATATATATATATATATATATATAAACGAGTTATTAGTGTGGTTGTAATATAAAGCTGAAAAACTTGTATTATTTAGAAAAACTTCAGCTCTTTTATAAATGTAATTGTGTAAGGAAGGCTTGTTGCTTGTTGGCCGCAGGGGTAACTTGACAAACTGCGTTTATCTTCAAAGCATTTCATCAGAAAGTGTCGAAAATTACACAGAAACTTCCTTATTGACCATTTCATCATTCACTGTAGTATTGTCAGGATTCGCGCATACGCATGGGAGATATTGAGATTTATGCGTTTTTTGGACAAAAACGTAACTTTTAGAATATTGCTTCCTTTTTACTTTACAAAGAAAAAAGTTAGTCGTATGAAAAAAAATATTGTAAAAGTTCCAGTCTCAATTGGTTTACTATATCCAGTCAGACTTTTTTTTCAAAGCAGTCGTTTTTCAGGATCTATAGACTGTTTATTAAAAAAGCTTTCGGGGTAAGTTGGCAAATTTTTCACAGGGTAAGTTGGCTCATAGCATAAATACCCTAACTTTGCAGAAATTTATAACTTTGCACAATTTTAAAAGAAAGATATTCAAATAATTATATGACTGTGTAAATATGTGTTTCATTGAGAAAAAAACATTCCTAAAATTTCAACGCTTTTTCTTTAAGTTAGATTTTCATGTAAGCAGACCAGCATTTTATAAAATGGTAATCAAGTAAATATATTTAAATTTTAATTTACATAAGTTCTGGGGATAAAAATCAATTAAACCTTAAGTTTTGGGAACCGTATAATTGTAGTCACAAACCTGATACTACCTATTTGCATTTTTTTAAATATATTTTTTATTGTAATCATTAGACTTGATAAATTGATATAATATTTGATTTAATATTTATAATATTTATTATAATAATTGTAATATAATTGTTTTTATATTTATTGTGAACTTTAGTATGCTTATTATCATGAAAGCTGCAGTTTTATTTCTTGTCAACTGGATTATACTGCACCAACACAAACCAATACTCGAGCTTGTTCGGGAGCCTCTTTAGGTGGTAACTGTAATGGACAAGTTTTAACTCAAAACTGTAATCCAGAGGAATAACCAGGCTTTCTCAAAAATATCTTTATTTCCAAGCTTCTGCACATGCCAAGTTGTTTCATATATTACACTGTGCAATAAACAGCAAGTTGTAAACTAAAACATTCAAAAAACTGTGTGCTAGATTTTTTTGTGAATAAAAAATTAGAGTAATTTTAGAATCTACTGCTTTTATAAGATTTTTGTCTCAGTTGCTAAATCTGACATGTAGAAACAGAGTTTACTATAGCGTAATCAAATACCCTAACTTTGCAGAAATTATAACTTTACACAATTTTAAAACAAAGATAATCAAATAAATATGTGACTGTGTAAACATTCCTAAAATTTCAAAGCTTTTTCTTAAAGTTAAATTTTCATCTAAGCAGATCAGTATCTATTATATAAAATGGTAATCAAGAAAATATGTTTCAATTTTAATTTATATATGTTCTGGGGATAAAAATCAATTAAACCTTAAATTTTGGGAACCATATAATTGTAGTCACAAACTTGATACTACCTATTTGCATTTTTTTTTATATATATATTTTTTGTAATCATTAGAATTAATAAATTGTTTAAAGAGTTAAAGATAAAGAGTTAATATTTGTTCTAATAATTATTATATAAGTTGTTATAATATTTATTATAATAATTGTAATATAATTATATATTATATTTATTGTGATTTTTAGTATGCTTATTATCATGAAAGCTGCAGTTTTGTTTCTTGTCAACTGGAATATACTGTGCCAACACAAACCAGTACTCGTACTTGTTCAGGAGCCTTTTTAGGTGGTAACTGTAACGGACAAGTTTTAACTCAAAACTGTAATCCATAGGTTCTTTGTCCAGGTAATATTATAAAACGTTTTTTAATTTTATGCTTGGCTTTGCTTATTATTTAAAATATGCTTTGTTTATTGTTTAAAATAAATAAGTAAAAATAATTTAATTATAACAAAATCATGTTATTTAACACAAACTTGTTTAAAGAAAAAAAGAAACCATTTTGATTCAATTTTTACCTTGAAACAAATGTCTTGCACATAAAATAAATTTAATGTTTAAGATCTTGGAGTTAAATCCAACTACATTTCATATGTTATTTTGTTAATTTTATTATATTCATTAGTAAATGTTTCAATAACAATCGCTACATTTATGTATAGTCATGCAAATAATGATAAATATGTTAAACGACTATATAGCAACGCAACATAAAACATTATGCTAATTTAATTAAAACATGCAAAAACAAATAGTATTGTATTTTTTTACTATGGTTGCTCTATTAATTATTCCTAAAATATCAAAATAGGAATATTGAGCGGTTGGGGTTCTTGGAATGCCTGTTCTGCCTCCTGTAACACTCAAGTCAATAGTCCATATCAATATAGAAGCCAAACTTGTATTGGTACTTCTCTGTGGAATCCAAATTATGTAGGCTGTAATAATGTCAGTTTAAATGATCAACAACTTTGTACAAGGAACATCTCTCACCTGAACAAGGAACATTTTTATCAAAATGTTCCTTGTTCAGATGAGAGATGTTTTATATCTGAATTTTTATATATATTTGCAAACATGTTCAACTGTTTTCCAAGACAGTATCAGAATGAGTTTTAATTATCAATGTTTTTTTGCAAAAAATATAAAAACATATCCACCGGGAAAAATAAATTTATTTATAGCCTTTGCAAATAAGTTTTTTTAACAATTGGTAATTATGGTGCATGTAGTGCATGGGGAGCTTGCTCAGAAAGTTGTCAGTCGAATCCTAATGTTTCTCTATTTCAAACTCAGACTCGGCAATGTCTTGGTGCTACATTGAATGGTGGTTGTCCTGGAACAAGCTTTCAAACTCAAAACTGCAATACTTGAGTATCTTGTTTAGGGGACTTTCCTTTATTATTATAAAAACGAAATTAATGTGCTTTTTATTCACTTATTAACATGTAATAAATAGGTGTTACTTATTTTAAATGAACTTTTTAAATAAAAATAAAATAAAGTCCTTGATTCTCTATAAGTCCATCTCATAATTTCTTTTACAATTATAAAAGTGAAATTTATTAGTATGTAAAATTTAATTGTTATTTCTTTAAAGTTTTAATATAAATGAAAAAATAATAGTTAAAAATAGGTACAGTCAGGTTCAGGTCCTTATATTTTTATAACGATGAGCAGCTGGCTGTGGAATAAAGTTTAAAGAAAATTTTGTTTTTAAATTTCTAAATAAATATTGGATTTTTCAAAAATATTGAAATTTTACGAGTGTTAAGAGAGCATTATAAGTTTTTAAAAAAATTTGTAGTGATCTAAGTACTAAGTGGTTTTAAAAACTAGAAAAACTTTTTAAAAATCATCCTGTTAGTAGTTAGGTTTGTTACTGCATGCATTTTCATATGTTTTTTGTTACATGGGCAGCATGTTCAGCAAGTTGTCAGTTATGTTTCACTTCACCTACTCAGACAAGAAATCGTCAATGTTTTGGTGCTACTTTTAATGGCAATTGTAATGGAGCAGTGTTGACTGATACTTAAAATTGCAATGTGCAAGTTTATTGTCCAGGTGCGTGTTCAAATACTGAAATAGTCAGTTTATCAACAAAAATCAATGTAAAGTAATATTTTTGAATTAGTTTGAAAAGCAAAAATTAAACTGGGTTTTTAACTTCTTTTTTTTTTTTGCAACTTGTTCTTTTATTAAATGGCTTATTTAAAAAATAGTTTTTAAATAAAAACAGGTACTTATGGTGCATGGAGTAGTTGCTCTGAATCATGTCAGTTTAATCCTGCTACAATTCCATTTCAAACTCAGACTAGATCTTGTCTAGGAGCTACATTAGGAGGTGGTTGCGCTGGGCCTAGTTCTCAAACTATAGCTTGTAATAGTGGAGTACCTTGTCCGGGTAAATTTTGTATTGCTTTGATTCTATCTAAATTTTAGTTCATAGTTATTTTGTGCTAATACAGTAAAAGTTTAACTACTCCTGTAATTTAGGTACTAAATAAATAATAATATTATGGTATAATATGCATACATTTATGGATTATCCATAAGGAGGGGGTCAATTTTCCTCCGCCCCCCTATTTTTTAAATACATATTATTTTAAATAATATATATATATATATATATATATATATATATATATATATATATATATATATATATATATATATATATATATATATATATATATATATGTAAATTATGTTACTGTATTTTACAAAGTGCTCAATGTTCTTAAAAAACAGAGCAATTATAAATTAGTAGAAAATCACTTAATAAAAATTATCCCATTATATGCTGTGTTTCATCAATAAAGACTCATCAGAAATGAAAGATCAAATTAATAAAACTTCAATTTATACCAAAAATTAAATTACAGGAAGTCTCAAATGTCTTAACTACTGTAAATTTTCAAACATTTGTTGAATTTGCTGGCACTATTATAAAAAGAATTCTTTGGAAATTATTACTTAGGCTTTTTCAGAAAAATATTTTTTAAAAAAATGGAGACTAAATCTAACTACTATTTGAGCTCATTTATTTCTTTAATTCTTTAGGAGAAACTCATTTTTGTGCCTGCATTTAGAAATTAATTCCAATTTTTGTTTAATAAACATTCTTGGTTTGCGTGAGTAATTATTTCAATTTTTTCTTGAAGGCATAGTATACATTTTTTGGAAATATTTTATTATATTCAGGGGCTGTTTTAAGGATGGACCAATTCAGTATAAAATCATCAATATTTTTATCTTTTAATTCCCATATATATTTTGACAGCATGGTGTCTTTTGAATACTTTTTATTTTTAAAAGATTGCTTATGATTGGCAAAAGGTTTTTTCCATTCACCCTCTGTTATGCCAATATTTTGTTTATCAGGTACCTTTTTGGAGGAAACAACATATTTATATACCACATTTTTTGATAAACAACTTGTTTATCAAAAAATGTGGTATATAACACTCATTTGAAAATTGTTTTTTTGTTTCCAATTACAATTTTATGTTGTTTTTTCATTAAGGGTTTCTTTTTTGTTTAACAAAGCATTATTGTGACCTTTTATAATTCTTTCCATATTTTTTGTACAACTGTAGCTAACTTAAATTGTATTGCAATTAAAAATTTTATTTAATTTATTAGAGGGCGGGAAATCATTGTCGACCAATTTTAAAAACACTTTTCCTATGTTTGTGGAAACATTTTTGCTATATGGGCGGTTGAACCAAATTTAATTAATTTGATCTTTTATTTCTGATGAGTCTTTATTGATGAAACACAGTGTAAAATGAGAAAAATTTTTGTTAAGTGATTTTCTACTAATTTATAATTGCTCTGTTCTTTTAAGAACATTGAGCACTCTATTTTGTAAAATACATTTTAAAACTGTTTAATTATATATATATTAGGCTCGTTATTAATATTTGTTGAGCACTCTTAATTGTATTTTAACATTCCTTGTAAATATAAAAACTAATTATTTCACTTACTCTTTGAAAAATATACCTATACTAGATAAAAAAAGTTATACTATTTCTTTGATTGAAAAAGTTGAGCATTTTATTAAAAGAATTCGTTGGAAAGCCCATTTTTTTTAAAAACCAAATACAAACACAGCTAATTATGGATTTAAAACAAAAAATACCCCACCTTTTATACCTAATTTCAAAAATTTTGAAATTTACCTATTGCATTTAATTAAAACAATAAAATTTCGCCCTATAAAAAACGAATTTCAAACAGAATTAAAGTTAGATGTTAAAAAAATTAAATCAAACCCTAATATTTTGGTTTTTGCTAATAAAACAAATAACATTTACCAATTTACAACAGATAACTATAAAAAAATTTTACGCGACAATATTACTAGTTCTAATGAAAAAGCCCCTAAAAATTTGGAAAACGCAATTAATTTAGAAACACAAAGTATTGCTAAAAAAATGAATCTTAATAACTGAATCGAATCAACTACCCCTGCCCAAGCCTTCGTAGCACTAAAAGACCATAAACCAAAATTTCAAAACAAACTTCCTTGTAGGTTATTGGTTCCCTTAAAAAGTGAGATTGAACATTTAAGCAAAATTAAATTAGACAAAATTAATAATATTCTTAGAAATAAATTAAGTTTGCAACAATGGAAAAATACCATCGGTGTTATAAATTGGTTCTCCATAATCAAAAAAAAAAATGACTGTACATTTATTTAATTTGACATTAATAATTTTTACTCCTCAATAACCGCAGATATTTTAAATAAAGACAATTGAATTTTCAAAAAGCCACCCAGTTATTCCTGATGACACAATCCATATTATAAAACATTGTAAAAAACCTTACTTTATTTTAATAAGGAAACTTGGAAAAAGAAAAACATACATGACTGCTTTGATGTAACAATGGGCAGTTATGATGGAGCAGAGATTTGTGAATTTGTTGGACTATACATATTAGATTTATTAGTTAAAATAATCAATATAAATGATTCAGGCCGTTATCGAGACGATGGTTTAAAGTAATGCGTAAAAGATCTGATCCACAGCTTGATAAAATTAGAATAGATATTATAAAAATTTTTAAAAATATTGGCTTTCAAATTAAAATAAACATAAATTTAAAAATTGTGAACTTTCTTGATGTCACATTTAACCTCTCTGAAAATTCATATAAGCCTTTCAAAAAACCAAACGATGAATTCTTGTATATTAATATTAACTCAAATCATCCAACCCAAATTCTAAAACAAATCCTGATTTCAATTAATAACAGGCTAAACCAAAACTTCTCTAATGAAAACGTATTCAATTTCTCTTGTAAATTGTAATTGTAAACAAAAGAACAATTGTCTAGTGTGTGGAAGTTATTTATCAAAAAAAGTGGTATATAAATGTGTTGTTTCCTCCAAGAATGTACCTGATAAACAATATATTGGCATAACAGAGGGTGAATGAAAAAAACGTTTTGCCAATCATAAGCAATCTTTTAGAAGTAAAAAGTATTTAAAAGACACCATGCTGTCGAAATATATATGAGAATTAAAAGATAAAATTATTGATGATTTTATACTGAATTGGTCCAACCTTAAAACAGCCCCTGCATATAACAATATTTCCAAAATATGTATTCTTTGCTTTCAAGAAAAATTTGAAACAATTAGACACGCAAACCAAGAATGTTTATGAAACAAAAAATCGGAATTAATTTCTAAATGCAGGCATGAAAATGAGTTTCTCCTCAAGAACTATAAAAAAAAAATGAGCTCAAATAATAGTTACATTAAGTCTCCTTTTTTGAAAAAATTTTTTTTCTAAAAAAGCATAAGTTATCATTTTTAAAGAATTCTTCTTATAAATTTATAAATTTATAAAATTTATGTCAAAATTTATAGTAGTAAAGACATATGCGACTTCCTGTAATTTAATTTTTGGTATAAATTGAAGTTTTATTTTAATTTCATGTCTAAAGCACATGAAATTGTTGCCAATATAATATGCAAATTTAGAATCAGTTCAAGATCAATATTTAAAATTTCTGCAAACTTTTCCGCATTTTGAAATGCTCTTCGAGCTGTTTTTCCACCATATGATGTTCCACTACCACCAGATTTCGAAACACCAACTATCAAGCCCATTTCATCTTTAAATCTATTTTGAATTGGTTGTTTCTGAGCCTTTACTTTAGATTTATCTTCTACTGTTCTTGCCTGCCACTTTTTGAAAGTCATTTTATATCCAATATGTAATAAACATTCAAAAAACGTATCCAAGCATGTAAAAATGATAAACCAAATGAATTGCTTGACATACCGTTTTTCAAAATCATTTTTTCAATATCATTCATTGCTTTGGGACTTGCCCCGCATATAGTACAGCATTGACCAAAATTTGTAACATCTGAAAGAGCAGTGTGAACTTTTTTTTATCATTAATAGTAATTTAAATTATATGATGTATTTTGATTTTTTTTATTATTTATATCAACTTCAGTATCTTGCAAGTTTAAAATCTCAAGCTTAATGATATCCTCTTCTGATTTGTATCTGAGGTGTACATTAGATTGTTGATGATAGTTGTGGATTTCGATGGGTACCTGTATCCATTTGAAAAGCCACACAAGTCCTATGGCACTAGGCAAGTAATAAAAAGTGCCTGCTCATTGTTTAAATTTCTTGTTACTGTTCCTTGCGATATTTGTTTATATATGGACTGTCCTGTGGCACCATCAAAGCCTATTTTGTATCTTAGAGAAAGTCTATCTAGAGTGCCTTCAGTGCTAAGGACATTATACTGTGTCTTGCATATCTTATTTGCTGTATGATCTACCAAAGCGTTCAGTTTTATTTCAGCTCAAAAGTCTGAGTCTTACATTTAAATCTTCAGGAACATGGTTTTGCAGCCATTTTTTCTTCTTTTCTTCAAATCGAGCTGTATTTCAAATCATAGATGAGTTATTAGAATTCTTAATTGCTGCTTGTTGCAATCCAAATTCATAGCATCAATAGGTTTGTCCACAATACCAAAGTCAGATATTTCTAGATTATTAAGCTTATGCATAATAAATGCATAGATATCAAAATATTTCATTTTCGGCCTACAAATACAAAAAATATTTTATTCATGAGATATTTGGACAATTAGATATGAAACAAGCTCCAAATATTTATATGTTCATTTTAATGTGATAAAAATGATGTTTTGCTAAAAAATTGCGATGATTGGAGCCTTAGAACACAAAAAAAAGTCAGAATGTTGGTTCCCTACCCCAAAGATGAAACTTTTAAAAATCATGTAGAGAGACGCAGCTGACATCTGCCGACAATAGGTAAAATATATATCGATGATATACATATTGGGCAAAATATTTCAAGTCTCAAATGTCTGGAGCACCCTGGACCGCAAAAGTATTTCATTATTTAGGCAGGGCAGTAGTTGCATAATTTATATAACAGTGAATGAATGAGTAATTAAGTTGTGCTATACTTTTTTTTATGTAAATATATTCTGGCTTTTTCAATTTACTTTTTAACAGATATGTCAGAAGTAAGATACTCAAATGCTACCAGCCCGCTTATTAATATCAAAGAGCCATTTTCATTTGAGTTAACCGAATTACTCAATAATAAAAAGAGAAAATCTCAAAAGTTAAAAAGGGAAAATGACGTAGTTTGTATGATAAATCTTTAAATATACTTTTTTTCAATCGCAGAACATTGTGACTTTAGAGAGTTCTGCAAATAATTTTTTTGGCGAACGGACGCGTTTGTGAACGGACGTGTTTTTATCAATCTTATTAAAAAAATAAAATATGGATCTAACGTTAAAAAACATCGAAAAGTTAATAACAACAAAGCTTGAAGAACAAAAAACTTTTATTCTATCAGAAACAAGCAAATTATTAAAAGAACAAGAACAAAACTTTATATTAATAATAAGTGGAAACTTAAAAATTCTCGCAGAACGACTCGACAAACTTGAATATGAAGCAAAAGAAAGCAATTCAAAAGATGCCATCATTGAAAAAGAAATTTACGAAATTAAAGAGAGCTTGAACTTTCAAGAAGAAAATATAAATAAAAAATTGGAAAAAATTACAACCAATTTAGGGTATAATATAAACTATCTAGTAAAAAAAACAGTGGACTTAGAGAACCGCTCACGCAGAAACAATTTAAGGATCGATGGCGTAAAGGAAAAAGAAGGTGAAAGTTGGGACGATTGTCGAAACTCGATAAAGGAAATAATTAAAAACAAACTTAACATATCTGATGAAATTGAAATTGAAAGAGCCCATCGCATTGGAAATGCAAGAATTGATAAGTTACCAAGAACAATAATCTTCAAACTGCTGAATTATTCAGATAAAACTAAAGTTCTCAATAACGCAAAAAAATTAAGAGAGACTGGCCTATTCATAAACGAAGACTACGCGAAAGAAACAATAGAGCATCGAAAGAAACTGTGGGAGGAGGTTAAACGATTTCGTAAGGCTGGTAAGTACGCCATCATTAAATTTGATAAAATTTATTGCAGAGATTTTAAAAAATAAACAGCTGTTTTAAGCGAGCGCATTTTCTAACAAGTTTCTATTTTCTAAACAATCATTATGGCTTATGAAACAATAGACTTTGAAACGCTGCGTTTAAATATCTATGAAATTGCTCATAAATTTTTACCACATAATCGTTATGACGACTTTAGCTTTTTAAACGAAAAATACTCCGATTCTGCATATTTTGACATACAAAATTTTAAATTTGAACTAAAAACCACTATAAATAACTTTACGGTAATACACATAAACATCAGAAGTTTACTTATTAATATAGACAAATTAAAAAACTTTCTCCTTGAATGCAAACATGCTTTCAGTATGATCTGCCTTACAGAGACTTGGTGCTCTGACGAAGCAGCAGAAACAAACTCTGACCTCCAAATTCCAAACTATAAATTATTTTTTAAAGAAAGATCAGTTTGCAAAAGAGGAGGAGGAATTGTGAATTATATACGGAATGATCTAAACACTAAGATAAGAAATGACCTTTCAATCTCTGATGGCAATAGTGAGGTCTTCACAATGGAAGTTATTAACACTGCCTCAAAGAACTTTCTAGTTTCCACGTGCTACAGACCACCTGATGGTGATACTTGTGAATTTTCAAATTATATTAAACATATAATTACAAAAAATAGAGAACAGAAAAAGTTATTTATAATTGGAGATATAAACATAAATATTTTAATGTACAACAAGCATGCTATTACTAAAAATTTCTTTGACGACATGTTTCAACTTAATATCTTCCCAATTATCAACAAACCTACCAGGGTAACGTCCAAATCAATTACTGCCATTGACAATATATTAACAAACTCAATACAAGATCCTTCTCTAAAATCAGGAATAATAAAAACAGATATTTCAGATCACATTCCAATATACTTCTCTCTGTCACAAAATTCCAAAAAAATTGATAATTCAAAAATCTTATGTTATAAAAGAATTATCGATGAAACGTCTACTCAAAAATTTAAGGACTTGCTATCGGCAACAAATTGGCAAACTGTCTACCAAGAATGTGACCAAGGAAACACAAACTCTGCGTACATTAACTTTATAAATTTATTTATCCTGCAATATAACAAAAGTTTTCCAATTCAAGAAAAAGAAATAAAAACAAAATATTTAAATTGTCCATGGATAACAAAAGAAATAAGAAAATCCTCAAAACAAAAACAAAAACTATACGTAAAATACTTAAAAAATAGAAGCGAAGCAAACCTTTCCCTTTACAAGCAATACAAAAACCTATTTGAAAAAATAAAAAAAAACACAAAATTTTATACTATTCTAATCAAATACAAAAATTTAATGGTGATCTAAAAAAGACGTGGGACATTATGAAGGAAATTATTGGTAAAAGTAAATTTAATGTAAACAAAATGCCTTCTAGAGTAATAATTAATGAAAGTGAATCAAACAACAAGCGAGATATTTCCAATGAATTTAATAAATACTTTGCCAACATTGGTACTGATCTTGCATCAAAAATTCAATGCCCAAATAATACATTTAAAAGTTACTTAACAGGCTCACACTGCTCTTTAAATTTCAATGAAATAAATCAAGATGAACTTGAAATAGCTATTAAATCACTTAAAATTAAGTCCCCAGGAATCGATGATATCTCTTGCAAAGTAGTCTCAGATGTTTTTGAGGAGATACGTAATCCAATTTACCAAATATTTAATTCATCAATTTCAACAGGTATTGTACCTGATAAACTAAAAATCTTTAAAATTATACCAATCTTTAAATCAGCAGAAACCAATTCTTTAAACAATTATAGACCAATCTCTATTCTTTCAGTATTCTCAAAACTCCAAGAAAGAATAATCTATAATAAATTAAATGAATATTTAAAAACTAACAAAATTATCAATAAAGGTCAATATGGTTTTCAAAAGCTACACTCAACTGAGCATGCAATCCTTGACCTCTCAAATAGGATAAGTAGATCATTTAAAAAAAAAAAATTCACATTAGGGATCTTTATTGATTTGTCAAAGGCATTTGACACCGTCAACCATAAGATTTTACTAACAAAAATGAAAAACTATGGTATAAAAAATCAAGCTTTAAATTGGTTTAAAAACTACCTTGATAACAGACAACAGTGTGTTATTATAGATAGAAAAAGTAACTCAAATTTACTAAAAACAAAATGTGGTGTACCCCAAGGCTCCATTCTTGCTCCTCTTTTGTTTCTTATTTATATAAACGATCTTCCAAACGCCTCTAATATCTTTAAAACTATAATGTTTGCCGACGATACAAACTTATTTTACTCGTCAAAGACAATCGAGGACCTCTATGAAAAAACAAATGCTGAACTAAAAAAAGTTAACATTTGGTTTAAATCAAACAAACTGTCACTCAATATAGAAAAAACTAAGTATATACTTTTTCACTCTAATCAACAAATTAAAAAAATACCCCTGAACCTACCAACAATTAATATAGAAAATATATCCATCAAAAGAGCTCTGAATACAAAGTTTTTAGGAGTTCTAATTGATGAACACATCTCCTGGAAACCCCACATAAACTACATAAACACAAAAATATCAAAGAACATAGGTTTACTTTACAAGGCAAGACCATTTTTGTCACAAAAAAGTCTCAAACTTATCTACTTCTCATTCATACATAGCTATCTCATGTATGCCAATATAGCATGGGGCAGTACCCACAAATCTAAATTACAACCACTTTACTCACGTCAAAAACACGCTTCAAGACTAGTATACAACAAAAGCAAATTTACTCATGCTCAACCCTTACTGGAACAAATGAACGCACTAAATATATTCCAAATAAATATTTTTCAAAATATACTTTTTATGTTTAAATATAAACTAAGTCTGGTTCCAGAACATTTTACAGCACACTTTTTTAAAAACTATATAAATAAATACAATACAAGAGCAACAGGCAACTTTAAGATACCTTTTGAAACAACAAGACTCTCAAAATTCTCAGTTACATATCGTGGTCCCTATTTATTTAACAAATTAGTTTCCAGAAACGAATCACTACTAAACTTAAACAACGAACACTCTCTGAAAAAAAAGCTAAAATCTACAATAATTAAATTAAACAACTGTAAGGAATTTTTTTAAATTTGAATAAATAAATAAATGTAACTTAACTTTTAATACAATTCGATAATAAATATAATATTAATAACAAGGTATATATGTAACACGTACATATATACCGCGTATGCAACTGATTTTTTATGTGTATTACACGTCTAAGAAATAGGTACTCGATGACAAGACTGATTTAAGTCTTCTGCGAGCTTCCTATGACTACAAATAAGTATTTCTTCTTATCAATCTTACACAAATTTTGTTTTTATCATATTTTATACACTAACATTATCTTGAAATGTGGTAAATTAACTTATAGTGAAACTTCTAAACTCTCCTCCAAAAAATCAGCAGATTATTTTTATTTATTGTATTTTTTATTTTATTTGGAGTAAAATAGAGATATATTTCTCGGATTATTTTTACTTGCACGTTAATATCTTGTTGTAATTGGTATTTATTTTATTCATGTCTCGGAGTTGTAGGCAACTATATTTTTATTTACCACGTATATTTTGAACTTTATATTTATGATTTAAATTTGTATATCTTTACTGCCAATCAGTGATTGGTAACTTGTAATTACTTTGTAGTTGTAAAATAAAACATGTATAAAAAAAAAAAAAAAAAATATCTTTAACCATGTCACTAAGCATGTGTCATGAAGCAGAAATAGGATTTTACTTAATTTTCTGAAAAAAAACTTCAATTTTTCAACAGGCATATTTTCACAAGGCATTTATAAGGCTTATTCTCACAAGTAAAAATGTATTTGCATGTGCTATATTTTTGCAGTTCATGTTTTTATCACTTTATGCTGGTTACACAGTGAGTTTTATTATTTTTGAAAGTCTGGCCATTTATTTAATAAAAATTTGTGGAAAAAAAAAGTTGTTTCTAACTTAATATAAAACATGTTTTGGTTAAAAATCAAATGATTTATCACGGATGAAGGCTATCTAAGAGTTGTTTTTTTAATCAATAAATGACTCTGAAACCATTATGGATTTTTAAAATTTATTATGTCGGTGTTATGTTATTAATTGATGCGTAAAAATTTAAATATAGATTTTATATTATACGTTTGAAAGGGTAGAAAGTGTAATTTTGTTAGTAAATTTGAAATTAAACTTCTTTAAATCTGGAAAATTTTAGTTCAAGATAAAGTATTTAAAAAAACGAATTAGTATTTATTTAAAATAACTTTTTCATGACATTTCTGTCAATATTTTTTATAGCACAACTTAATGACAGCTTTATACTTTGTTTATAAATATTGTATATTTAAAAAATACTATTAATAATATAAGTTTAACAGTTTTAATAAATATTTATATATTTTTTAATTCATTTATTTACATAACTTTAACACAATAATAAATCTAGGGTATCTTTCTTTGCAAAGAAAGATACCTCAGAAATCAATAATTTTTATTCTGGGGTTGCATGGTTAAAGTAAAATTTACAGTATTACTATTTCAATTACATAATAGAAGTTGAAAAAATTAAGATACGCCTGCGAGGTAAAAAATACGCCACTGAGTTACAAAATAGGACTTTGTAAAGAAAATTTTTTTTTTTTTAATTAATTTCAGAAGATTCTGTAGAATAATTTCTCAATTTTTTCAACATGTTTCTTTTATGTAATTAGTATTCATATATTATCTATTAGAATAAAAAATTTTATAGGATAAATCGTAAGGTCCCCACCAGGCATTTAAAACACTCAACATTTTTGCCCAAAATCGAACTGGCGTGGACCCTAAAAATTAAATATACATATATTTTTTTTTGCTTAAACTTATTTTCATATAAATGGTCAACTTATAAATCGATTCGCGAGTCCAATTTCAAAAATTGATAAAATATAAAACAACCTTGTCAATAGAAGTTAACCTTCTAATATAACTATGTCATATTATATTGACTATGGTAAAACTTAGCAAGTGGGAGAAAAATTATCAAAAATAACCGCCGTGATTTGTTTTATTATTTTTTGTTTTCAATTTTTTGGACTAAAAATAAAATTAAGTTTTGTTTTATTTAATTTTTATATCATTTTAAAAATTAAAGTGTTTTTTTTTAATGAGTGACTAAAAGGGCTCTATAAAAAAAGGCCCAGCTCAATTGGGAAGAGGGTTGTTTGGGGCAAACATTCTCCCCCCTCCTTCCCATCAATAAATGATTTTACCTTTTAGACGAGTCAGTTGGCAAATGAAGACCCTAAGATAGTCATTCGGCAAATTTCAACTAGGCAGTCAGCAAATTTCAAAAAACGAGGACCTTTTTCTCTTTTTAGTCGGCAAAAGTTGTAAATGCACCCCGTTCCCTCCACGTGACACCTACTCACGCCGACCCTGTATATATATATATATATATATATATATATATATATATATATATATATATATATATATATATATATATATATATATATATATATATATATATATATATATATATATATATATATATATATATATATAAATTAGTAGAAAATCACTTAACAAAAGTTTTTCACATTTTACACTGTGTTTCATTAAAAGACTCATCAGAAGTGAATGATCAAATTAATAAAACTTTAATTTATACCAAAAATTAAATTACAGGAAGTTGTAGTTTAATTTTTGGTATAAATTGAAGTTTTATTAATTTGATCATTCATTTCTGATGAGTCTTTCTTGATAAAACACAGTTTAAAATGAGAAAAATTTTCATTAAGATATTTTTTACTAATTTATAATTGCTTTGTTCTTTTAAGAAGACTGAGCACTCTATTTTGTTAAATATATTTTAAAATTGTTTAAATCTATATATATAAATATATATTTTTAAACAACTTTAAAATGTATTCTACACAATAGAGTGCTCAATGTTCTTAAAAGAACGGAGCAATTATATATTAGTAGAAAATCACTTTACAATAAATTTTTTTATTTTAAACTGTGTTTCATCAACAAAGATTCATCTGAAATAAAAGATCAAATAAATAAAACTTCAATTTATACAAAAATTAGATTACACGAAGTCGCAAATGCATTAACTACTGTAAATTTTCAAACATTTGTGGAATTAGCTGACACTATTATTAAAAGAATTCTTTTGAAATAATTACTTATGCTTTTTTTTATATGTTTTTTTTAAAAAGGATATTTAATGTGAATATTATTTGAACTCATTTATTTTTATAGTTTTTTAGGAGAAACTTATTTTCGTGCCTACATTTAGAAATTAATTCCGATTTTTTGTTTAATAAACATTCTTGATTTGCATGAGTAATTATTTCAATATTTTCTTGTAGGCAACGGATGCATTTTTCGGAAATATTGTTATATGCAGGCGCTGTTTTAAGAACGGACCAATTCAGTATAAAATCATCAATATTTTTATCTTTTAATTCCCATATATATTTTGACAGCATGGTATCTTTTGAATACTTTTTATTTTTGAAAGATTGCTTATGATGGGCAAAACGTTTTTTCCATTTACCCTCTGTTATGCCAATATATTGTTAATCAGGTACATTCTTAAAGGAAACAACACATTTATATACCACTTTTTTTGATAAACAACTTTATCAAAAAAAGTGGTATATAAATGTGTTGAAAATTGTTTTTTTGATTACAATTACAATTTTCTGTTGTTTTTTCATTTAGGGTTTCTTTTTTGTTTAACAAAGCATTATTGTGACCTTTTATAATTCTTTCCATATTTTTTGTGCAACTGTAGTTAACTTTAATCGTATTTGGATTAAAAATTTTATGTAATTTAATTAGAGGGCGGGAAATCATTGTCGACCAATTTTAAAAACACTTTTCCTATGTTAGTGAAAACATTTTTGCTATATGGGGGTTGAACCAAATTACATTTTTAGTTCTACTTCGTTTTTTTTGTATACTTTTTTTCAGGGTGAAATACTTACTCGTTGAAAAATATACCTATACTAGATGAAAAAAGTTATACTATTTCATTGATTGAAAAAGCTGAGCATTTTATTAAAAGAATTCGTTGGAAAGCTCATTTCTTTTTAAAACCAAATGCAAACACAGATGATGTATTTAATAATAACCAAGATAATGATAATTATGGATTTAAAACAAAAAATGCCCCACTTTTTATACCTGATATTGAAAATTTTGAAAATGACCTATTGCATTTAATTAAAACAATAAAGTTTCGCCTTATAAAAAACGAATTTCAAACAGAATTAAAGTCATGCGTTAAAAAAGTTAAATCAAACCCTAACATTTTGGTTTTTGCTGATAAAACAATTAACATTTACCAACTCACAACAGAAAACTATGAAAAAATTTTACGCGACAATATTACTAGTTCTTATGAAAAAGCCCCTAAAAATTTGGAAAACGCAATTAATTTAGAAGCGCAAAGTATTGCTAAAAAAATTAAACCTTGATAACAGAATCTATTCAACTGCCCCTGTCCGAACGTTCGTAACACTAAAAGACCTTAAACCAAATTTTCGAAACAAACTTCTTTGCAGATTATTGGTTCCCTTAAAAAGTGAGATTGGACATGTAAGCAAAATTAAATTTGACAAAATTAATAATATTCTTAGAAATGAATTAAATTTGCAACAGTGGAAAAATACCACTGATGTTATAAATTGGTTCTCCATAATCGAAAATAAAAATGACTGCACATTTATTCAATTTGACATTAACGATTTTCACCCCTCAATAACTGCAGATATTTTAGATAAGACAATTGAATTTGCAAAAAGCCACACAGTTATTCATGACACAATCCGTATAATAAAACATTGTAGAAAAACCTTACTTTATTTTAATAAGGAAACTTGGAAAAAAAAAAACATACATGACTGCTTTGATGTAACAATAAGGAGATTTAGCAACGAGACTCGGGCATTATTTGACAACGGCGTTGCGCTATCAGCGCGTCGTGTAACTTCCATGATTTAGCATTTGTTGTGAAACGCGCGCTCAAAAATCGTAAACAAATATAGCGGCCAACTACAGTTTGAAATCCGTACGAGAATTAGTTCTTTTAAGTTATGCTGACGATTTAATTGATGACGAAGAGTATATAATTTTAAATGAGTTAAACGAGTCTCGTGAATCATATCCATATTGGAAATATGACAGGTTTGATATTAACAATTTTGATGATGCCCAGTGTCAAGTTGATTTTCGTTTCAAGAAGAACGACCTAGCCACCCTAGTTGCTGTTTTTGGATTACCAGAAAAAATTATAACCTCGCAGAGAACAGTATGCAGTGGTTTAGAAGGACTTTGTGTTTTACTAAAACGACTTGCTTTTCCGTGTAGATACACGGATATGGCATCCTTATTTGGAAAAAACCCTACTGAGATATGCCTTATTTTTAATACAGTAATTGATTTTATGTATGAAACCCACTGTCATAGGCTTAAAAATTGTAATCAACCTATCCTCCAACCTCAAAAATTGAAAGAATACTGCGATGCCATTTACCAAAAAGGATCCCCATTAAATAATTGTTTTGGATTTATCGATGGTACAGTCCGAGGAATCGCTAGACCTGAAGTTGATCAAAGAGTTGTTTATAACGGCCATAAAAAAAAGCATGCTCTCAAATATCAAAGTTTAGTATTGCCTAACGGTTTGGTGGGCAATTTTGCAGGGCCATACGAAGGAAGGAAACACGATGCTACTATGCTGTATGAGTCTGGGTTGTTAGTTCAACTAGAAAACCATGCTTGGTTCAACAGACAACCTTTGTGCATATATGGAGACCCAGCTTATCCATTAAGTGTACATTTGCAAGCACCATTTTGGAATGCAAACATAACACCAGACCAGCATGCTTATAATAAGGCCATGAGTGCAGTTCGTGTTTCAGTTGAATGGTTATTTGGACTTATTTCTAACTACTTTAAACTTGTGGATTTTCAAAAAATGCAGAAAGTTGGCTTAAGCGCAGTTGGGAAAATATATGTTACATGTGCATTGTTACAAAATGCTCATACATGTCTGTATGGAAATATAGTATCCGAATATTTTGATTGTCAACCTCCAACATTACAACAATACTTTGCTTAGTAATACAGTTATTGTATTTTTTTTAACAAAATAACAAAAAGATTTAATATATATTAGAATAATAACAGCAGCTAAAACATAAAACTAATCTTTAAGCAGTGTATTTTTGTTTTCAAAACACGTTTATTATTTATTCAAAAACGCATTGAGTATAGTGTTCTGTTGAGCCATCATGGCAATCATCTGTTGCAACATAGCATTGTGTTGCTGCTGTTGGATTTCAAATTGTTGTCTTGCAAGTTCTTGAGCATGAGCAACTTGCTCTCTCTCAAGTCTTTTATTTTCCTTATCATATTCTAACTTTTCTTTTAGAAAAATAAGTGTGTCTGAACTGCTTCTTCGATTTACAAATTTTTTTTTTTTCACTTACATTGTCCTCGTCTTTTCGTTTTCGAGTCTCACCAAATCTTTCCATGGCCTTTGTTCGCATTTCTACTGCTTTATTTTTTTCAGTTTTATTTACTAGTTTCTTCTGTTGAGACTCATTGTCATTTTTTTTTTCAGTATCTGTAAAAATATTATACAATTCTTCTATTAAGCCTTCTGATTCGGTAGGAATGTCACCTCCAAGTCCTGATGCTAGTTTAGCTTTGCTAGCTTTTGATTTATACTTTCTCAACAAAATCATGAATCTTTCATCTTACACCTCGCCTCGTGGCGTAGTACCACATGGAAAAATATCAAGAGTGTTAATCACATCTGCAACAGCTGACCACCCTTGTCCGCGCTCTCTGCTTCCTTGTTTGTGTAAAAGAATTCCATTTCCAGCTATTTCTCTTAACATGAGAATGTCTTTTTCATCATCCCATTGCATGGATAACCTAAAGATATTTACTAAAAACTTTAACTTGGTAGAAAAAACGTTAAAAAATAAATATAAATAAAAACATTAATAAATATAATATACTCAGCTTATATTTAAAAAAGTAGAATACTTAAAAACGATAAGCATTGTTTTTTTTTAATGTTTGAATTATATAACTTACTTTTTGTCCGCAAAATCTTCTGCCATTTTTAACGTACTGTAAACAACGTGAAAACTGAAGTTTTGAAGTTGAGAACGGGACGTATAAATTTAACACGCGTCAAATTACTTGTCACCAGGCTACTTTTAGGGTTTTTACTGAGAAAACATACGTACGCGTCGCATTTGCTAAATCACCATAATGGGCAGTTATGACGGAGCAGAAATTTGTGAATTTGTTGGACTATATATTATAGATTTGTTAAGTAAAATAATCAATATAAAAGATTTATACCTTTATCGCGACGATGGTTTAATAGTAATGCGTAAAAAATCTGGTCCGCAGCTCGATAAAATTAAAAAAGATATAAAAATTTTCAAAAATATTGGCTTTCAAATCGAAATAAACATAAATTTAAAAATTTTGAATTTTCTTGATGTCACATTTAACCTCTCTGAAAATTCATATAAGCCTTTCAAAAAACCAAACGATGAATTCTTGTATATTAATATTAACTCTAATCATCCACTCCGAATTCTAAAACAAATCCCAATTTCAATTAATAATAGATTAAACCAAAACTCCTCTAATGAAAATGTATTCAATTCCTCTAAACGAATATTTAAAGATCCCCTAAAAAAAAGTGATTTTGAAAATTTCGAACTAAAATTTGACCCTGAAAAAAAGAACACAAAAAAACGAAATAGAACTAAAAATGTAATTTGGTTCAACCCCCCATATAGCCAAAATGTTTCCACTAACATCAGAAAAGTGTTCTTAAAATTGGTCCATAAGCATTTCCCGCTCTCTAATTAAATAACATAAAATTTTTAATCCAAATACGATTAAAGTTAGCTACAAAAAATATGGAGAAAATTATAAAAGGTCACAATAATGCTTTGTTAAACAAAAAAGAAATCCTAAATGAAAAAACTACAGAAAATTGTAATTGTATACAAAAAAACAATTGTCCAATGAGTGGTAATGTTTATCAAAAAAAGTGATATATAAATGTGTTGTTTCCTCTTAGAATGTACCTGAGAAACAATATATTGGCAAAACAGATTGTAAATGGAAAAAACGTTTTGCCAATCATAAGCAATCTTTCAAAAATAAAATGTATTCAAAAGATACCATGCTGTCAAAATATATATGGGAATTAAAAGAAAAAAATATTGATGATTTTATACTGAATTAGTCCGTTCTTAAAACAGCGCCTGCATATAACAATATTTCCAAAAATTGCATACGTTGCCTACAAGAAAATATTGAAATAATTACACATGCAAATCAAGAATGCTTATTAAACAAAAAATCAGAATTAATTTCTAAATGTAGGCACGAAAATAAGTTTCTCAAAAAAACTATAAAAATAAATGAGTTCAAATAATATTCACATTAAATATCCTTTTAAAAAAAAACATTTTTAAAAATGCATACCGTAAAATGAGGTGACTTTGGCCTGGTAGGTGACTTTGGCTAACTTATAAAAAATAGTTTTAACTTTTAAAAACTACTTTGTACTTTTACGACTTCTTCCAAATTTAGGTTTATCACAAAAGTAAAGTTATTCTGTTTATTTATTACTTAGATTAATTGTAGTTTGCGGAACTATTGATATAATTTTTTCTTTGTTTATTAGAGTCTATAAAAATTGTTAAATTTATATGCTGCAAAATTGTGAGTTAGATGAAACTGCTGTTAATATTTGAGTGGGTTGTGATGTTATAACAAATAGTAAATTTAAATAGGATGAGTTTTGTACAATATTTGCCAAATTTATAACTCTTCTAATTAAAATTGACTTTAAGTAAAGTTTATGGGGTGGCTTTGGCCACAACTTGGGGTGACTTTACCCTAAGTGAAAAAATATAATTATTTGATTTTCAATATTATATTTTTGATTTATTTTTCAGAAAATGTTGTCTATATATATATATTTTTATTTGTTTAATTTTCAATTTTTGATTTTAGGACAAAATAATAATTAATAATCATATTTATATCAAAGAAACCATGCCAAGAACATATAAACGTGTTGCTGGGAGTCGTAATTATTTTCCATACACCCAGGAAACATTAACCAAATGTTTAAAAGAAATTAGAACTGGTAACTTAACACAAACAGATGCTTGCTTGACCTTTAAAATTCCTCTATCAACAATTAAGAATAAGCTGAAAGGTATACATAATAAAAAACCAGGCGGTTGCACAATATTTAGTGAAATTGAAGAAGAAATTTTTGCAAACTATGTTATAACTATGTCTTCTTTTGGATTCCCAGTTGACTGTTATGATTTACGAAGTATTGTGAAGTATTATGCAGACCGTAAAGGAATGTTTATTAGGCAATTTGCAGGAAATATGCCTGGTGTTGAATGGGTAAAATCATTCCTTAAGAGAAATAAACAGTTAAGTGTTAGATTTGCAAGTAACATTAAAAGAAAGAGGGCAGAAGTAGGTACTGTTATTATTAATAACTTTTTTGATAACATCACTCCTGAACTGGCAGAAGTTCCTCCATCAAACATTTGGAATTACGATGAAACTAATTTAACCGATGACCCTGGTAATAAACTAGTAATAACAAAGCGAGGATCAAAATATCCTTAGAGGATAATTAATTCAACTAAGTCTGCTACATCTTTGATGTATTGTGGTAATGCAGAAGGGCATATACTTTCTCCATATATTGTATATAAAGCAGATTCGATGTGGACAACTTGGACAGAAAATGGACCAAAAGGAGTACGTTATAACCGCTCAAAGAGTGGATGGTTTGACTCCAGTTGTTTTACAGATTGGTTTGAATCTTTATTGTTACCTGAACTAAAATTAACTTCTGGAAAACGTGTTCTAATTGGAGACGATTTGTCGTCACATATAAATACATATGTACTGTCTTTGTGTGAAGAAAACAATATCAAGTTTATTGCACTTCCTCCTAATTCCACGCATTTAATGCAGCCATTGGATGTTGCATATTTTCGACCAATGAAAGCTCAGTGGAGAAAAATATTAACAACTTGGAAGCAAAGTGGCAAAGGACGTAAAGCTCCTTCCCTTCCGAAAGACCAGTTTCCAGCATTGCTTAAATGTCTCATGAAAAAAACTAAAGAACCTGGTTGTGAAAGTATGAAGGCAGGCTTCAGAAAAACTGGATTATACCTACTTGATCGAAAACAGGTGCTAGATAGACTTCCTAAAAGAACATTTACAAATAAAGATGTCACAGTAGAAATCGGTTCTCTTGTCAGTGATTCTTTCATACAACATTTAGTTGAAGCAAGAGGTGATGATCATATACCCCCTAATAAAAAGCGACATAAAGTCTCTGTTGTCCCAGGAAAAAGTGTATCATCAATTGATGTAGTTAATATGCAAGCAGCTATAAATACAAATAAGACAAGAAAAAAAATGACTGTTGTAAAAAAAACCAAGGTATCCACTCTTGAACAGCCAATAATTACAGATAATCTATTGAATAACTCTAGCACTGATAGTTTGATGATTGATGCATAGTTTTTTGAGTTTTAAATATTAATAAGATTTCTTTGTGATTTATATCTTGAATAAATTTGCAAGTTAGTTTCAAGCTGTTGTTTTTAATTTTTTTTTGCCTTAACAACATATCACCTAATATCCATGTATTTGTGAATATGTAAACTATGAAATGATAAATAATTTTAATCAATAATTATAATTTCCTTTTAGGTAGCCAAAGTCACCACCAGTATAGGGGTGACTTTGACTCACCTTTGAAATTAAAAAAAGAGGGTCAAAGATATAATTTTTTTATTTTTTATTTTAATTATTTATTTCTTTGGCATCATGCACATCTAATGCCATTTATATCAACATATAAATCATTTATAATAAAGTTTTGAAAAAAAAAAAATTTTAAATTTGGCCAAAGTCGCCTCATTTTACGGTAAGTAATCATTTCAAAAGAATTCTTTTTATAATAGTTTCAGCAAATTCCACAAATGTTTGAAAATTTACAGTGTAGACATTTGCGACTTCGAGTAATTTAATTTTTGCATAAATTGAAGTTTTATTAATTTGATCTTTCATTTCTAATGAATCTTTGTTGATGAAACACAGTGTAAAATAAAATAAAATTTTGTTAAGTGATTTTCTATTATATATATATATATATATATATATATATATATATATATATATATATATATATATATATATATATATATATATATATATATATATATATAATTTTAATCCAAATACAAATAAAGTTAGCTACAAAAAATATGGAGAAAATTATAAAAGGTCACAATAATGCTTTGTTAAACAAAAAAGAAATCCTAAATGAAAAAACTACAGAAAATTGTAATTGTAAACAAAAAAACAATTGTCCAATGAGTGGTAGTTGTTTATTAAAAAAAGTGGTATATAAATGTGTCGTTTCCTCTTAGAATGTACCTGAGAAACAATATATTGGCATAACAGATTGTAAATGGAAAAAACGTTTTGCCAATCATAATCAATCTTTCAAAAATAAAAAGTATTCAAAAGATACCATGCTGTCAAAATATATATGGGAATTAAAAGAAAAAAATATTGATGATTTTATACTGAATTGGTCCGTTCTTAAAACAGCGCCTGCATATAACAATATTTCCAAAAAATGCATACGTTGCCTACAAGAAAATATTGAAATAATTACACACAAAATTCAAGAATGCTTATTAAAAAAAAAATCGGAATTAATTTCTAAATGTAGGCACGAAAATAAGTTTCTCCTAAAAAACTATAAAAATAAATGAGTTCAAATAATATTCACATTAAATATCCTTTTTAAAAAATAGCATTTTTAAAAATGCATAAGTAATCATTTCAAAAGAATTCTTTTTATAATAGTGTCAGCAATTTCCACAAATGTTTGAAAATTTACAGTGTAGACATTTGCGACTTCGTGTAATTTAATTTTTGTATAAATTGAAGTTTTATTAATTTGATCTTTCATTTCTAATGAATCTTTTTTGATGAAACACAGTGTAAAATAAAAAAAAATTTTGTTAAGTGATTTTCTATTATATATATACATATATATATATATATATATATATATATATATATATATATATATATATATATATATATATATATATATATATATATATATATATATATATATATATATATATATATCGGCTTAACCGAGGGGAATGGAAAAAACGTTATGCCAACCACAAACAATCGTTTAAACACAAAAAATATTCAAAAGAGACTATTTTGTCAAAATATATTTGGGATTTAAAAGAAAAAAATAAAAGTTTTAATTTACAATGGTCTATTCTAAAATCTGCCCCTGCCTATAATAACATTTCCAAAAAATGTATGCTATGTTTGCAAGAAAAATTTGAAATAATTACTCATTTAAATCAAGAAAATTTATTAAATAAAAAATCTGAATTAATTTCTAAATGTAGGCACGAAAATAAATACCTCTTAAAAAATTATAAAACTAAATGACCAAATTAAACTATCCCCATTCCAAAGAAAATTATTTCATAATTACTTTCTGTAACTTCCCGTTAACAAAAAAATATAGTAATTAAAAATTTTTTATAATAATTTATAACTTCCTGTAAAATATATTTTTTTATAAATTGAACTTTTTTTTGAGATTTAGTTACTCTTCCTGATGATCCAGCAATGGTGAAACTTCAAGTCGAAGATAAAAGTTAGATAAGTGTTTTTTTACTAATTTATATATATATATATATATATATATATATATATATATATATATATATATATATATATATATATATATATATATATATATATATATATATATATAACAGCACTATTAAAGATATGCAATGACATATGAAACAGTACTATTAAAGATATGCAATGACATCCTGCTTAACATTGATGATGCTTTGAACACTATTCTCCTATCTCTTGACATATCTTCAGCATTTGATGCAATTGATCACAGCCTGCTGATTTCCCGTATTGAAGATGAATTTGGTGTCACAGATATTGCACTAAAATGGCTGACATCATACTTGCACTCTCGAAAATCTTTTGTTTCTATTGGATCAACAAAATCTAGACTAATAGCAAGTTCAACAGGAGTACCACAGGGTAGTGTATTAGGCCCATTTCTATTTTCCATGTTTGTTTCACCTATATATCGTATTATAGCTAAACTCGGTACCAATCATCATCAATATGCTGATGATACCCAACTTTATACTGTCATCAACCCAGGCATAGATAGCATTAATAAAATCAATGTGTGTGCTGATGCAGTAACGAAGTGGTTTCTAGAAAATGGACTTCTGCTCAACCCAAATAAAACAGAAGCTGTTTTATTTAGATCTAGAAAACAAATTACCAAGCATAAAAATGATTCAAAAATTGTTATTTCTGGAACAACACTAACAACGATAATTTCAGTAAAAATCCTTGGCGTCACCCTAGATTCATCGCTCTCTATGGACAAGCACATAAACAACACTATTAAATCCAGCAATTACCATATTCGTGCACTTCGCCACATTCGTCCATGTCTGACTAAAGAAGCTGCAAATACAATTGCATGTGGCATTGTTAACACTCAGCTTGACTATTGTAACAGTCTTTTATCTGGTACTTATAAAAAAAATGTTAAAAAACTCCAACGAATTCAAAATAGCTTATCTCGAATCGTTTTCCATTCTCCTATTCATTTAAATTCAGAAATATTGCTGAAATCACTTCATTGGTTACCAATAAATCAAAGAATAATCTATAAGATATCAGTTATCACATATAAAATTTTATTATATAAATCTCCTGCATATTTATTTGAACTCCTAGAAGTCCGAACTTCAAAACAAAAAACTAGATCATTAGACAGTTGTCAACTTACACGTCGTCAACAAAAAACTTCTCTGGGCTCAAATTCTTTTTGTATGACTGCACCTCGAATTTGGAATGGTTTATCTATGAACACACGAAACTCAACCTCTTTAGAAACATTTAAAAAAAGACTAAAATATGAACTTTTTATAAACGCTTTTTCAAACTCATAGCCAACTTGTTTTAGTGCTTCTGAATTACTTCATCACTATTGTGATTGTTGTAAATAATGGCACTTTAATCTCTAATTATTATTATTATTATTATTATTATTATTATATATATATATATATATATATATATATATATATATATATATATACATATATATATATATATATATATATATATATATATATATATATATATATATATATATATATATATATATATATATATATATAGTAGTATTATATATACACACACAAATTGTTTTCACAATGTTTCACAAAAACACTTCAAGGTTAGACATTTTTGTTGGTATTGTATACGCTTTAATGTATTTATTTCCTTATTTAGAGTGTACGCAAAGAGAATCAAAATTAGAATAAACGTTGCACGACTACATATACGACCGGATATATAGATTTTTAATCAGAAATCTGAATATCTATTTGTAATCATTACTAAATACATTTAAAAAAGCCATACCTATGTCACAATCTGTACATAAGAAGATAATTCATGGTGCTTCTATTACTATGTATTTTAAGTATCCTCAAATAGCTTCTTTGTCTGAGATTATTGAAGCTATTGAAGCCAGAAACAAGGAAAATAAAACTGCACAAGTTAGTCATGCACGTCTAACTTTCTTGGTAGAAAACACTAGAGGTACAGCTGATTCTTTGTTTGTGACATTTGATATGTGCATCTATTGAGTGTTTTTTTTTTGAATGTTATCCTTTTGTTAATAGTTTTGTTTATTTTTGTTAGACTATTTTTGTTAATTATTTTTTTTTTTTTAGTATAGAAATCTCAATATAGTTTATAATAACATTTCAAAGTTTTGTTGTCTTTTGTTTTTAAAAAAAATGAAGAAGTAATTTAATAAATTTTTACAAGTAATTAACTAATCTAGAAAGACCTATATCATGAATGTCTGCGTTGAATTTTTAAAAAAACAGCTATTTTCATAGCGACAAGTTATAAAAAACATCTATTAGAACGTTGAGAAACTTTGTAAGAAAATTAAGAGCGAAGAATCAGATAATAGCAAATTTGTTTATAACTTTAATAAGTTTATATTTAATGATATTGTTTATTATTAAATCGTGTTGATGATACTGTTTGTAAAATTCTATAAAATATAGGCGCCCACTGTTTTTTGAATATTTATATAAAAATTGTTAAAAACAAAAATCAAAACAAAAGCAAATCAATGTAATAATTTCTTTTGATTTAAATATTAAAACCTGTTTCCAAAAGAACGTTGTGACATCATTCTGATTCAGACCGCCGTCATCCTGATTCAAACCTCTGTCATTCTTATTCAGACCGCCGTCTGAAGGTACGCATTTATGGCGTTGCATTTCAAGTGTCTTTTTCACTTTTCTTTTAAAATTATTGACCTCTACTTTTTTTTACTGTTTCAATATTGGAAAATGAAAATGAAGAACTTTTAATAAAACTATCATGTGTTGGTAATCAAATATTAAATGCAAAACTTATTTGCGCTTACTTTTTTTAATGGGTTTACATTAAAAATTATTTTGTAGCTAAAAAAAAAAGTCAGAAGAGAAATCTTTAAATTTTATAGTTAATAATTACTCACTTAAATAATTTTAAATTATACTTTAAGTTGTTTTCTATAAAATCATAAGTCAAAGTTTTTCAAAAATTGATTTTTTGGCAAATTAGATATTTTAATGTAAAATATAACGTTCTTTCTGTTTGTTTATGCTTTTTACAATGTTTACTATTTTATACAGGAAGGTATAATTTTAGTGCCTAGCAATGGCCATAGCAACCGTTTTATTTTTTTAGTTATTATCTTAAATGTACTTTAAAACTTAAACTAGTACATCTCTTTTGCTATTCTAATGTTGCCTTGTACGTCCAAGATGGTAAATATTTAATAATTTTAAGTTGAGGCTATTCTCCATACAGCTTTTTTTTAAACTTTCTGCGCGGAACGCGACTTCACGCATGCGCACACTGTAATATTAAAAAAAGTTGGCGGAAAATTATAATAAAAGTTGGCGGAAATAAAAGCTCAACAACGTTGAGCTTTTATTTCCGTTATTTGTTCCTATAGTATTATATATAGTAGTATATATAGTATTATCCTATAGTATAGTAGTATCCTATAGTATAGTAGTATATATAGTATTATCCTATAGTATAGTAGTATATATAGTATTATCCTATAGTATTATATATAGTAGTATATATAGTATTATCCTATAGTATTATAGTATTAAGTTATTTGCTCCTATAGTATTATCCAATAAAAAATAAGAAAGCTATCACATGATACAAGAAGTAATATTTTGTTTTAAACAAACTTTGAAAAATAAACAAGTATACTTAGATTAACAATTTTGCTATTTTATGATTATATTATGAAATATTAATGCTAAATTAGATATAGTTAAACAGATAAATAAAGTAATAATTATTTTAGGAATAATATAACTAGACTTTTATAATATTTTACTTTACAACTAATTTGTTTTTGAATTATAAAAAGGTATAAAAGCAAAATGGAAATCAATAACAATGGTGATTTGGCTAGAATTAATATGTCACCTGAACAACAAACATATATTTTATCTTTGCTTCAAAAACAAAACAATTTACAGCAACTGTTTTTGTCGCAACCAACAATTGAAACCTCACTTATATGTTTGAAAGAATTAACTAAAATTAATGTAAATACAACACTAAAAAGAAAAACTAACTCCAGCGATATAGACAAAATCGGTAATGAAGAGTTTACTGAGTGTGTTAAAAAATACCCCTGTTTATGGAATACTGTATTATCTTCGCATAAAGATTATGATAAAAGAAAAAATGCTTGGGAAATGATTAATGAAAGTCTAGGTGGTGCTTATACAGGTTAATAAATTTCTCGCATTCAAGGGAAACTATGGAGAAAAGTTTTAGTTTTGGGCTGATTTATGTTTGTAGATCTAATTTATAATTCTAATCAATTAATAGTAACTGATTATACTTATTTTAATATATCATGGCACTCTAAGTAGTGCTTCTTTTAAGTTTTTTTGTTATACTTGATTTTTTGTTATTATAACTCACTCTGTTCTAATTAACTTTATAGTTGAATCCCTAAAAAAATCTATGGAAAGGTTTACGAGAAAATTTTAAACGATGCAATGACAGACGAGAGAAAGCAACACGGTCAGGGGCAGCAGCATCTATACTGCCAACATGCAAATATTTCAAACAACTACAATTTTTGACAGATACAGTCTGTCCTCAAGACACAGATTCGAACTTAGATTCAATAGTTGAAGAAAACGTCAATATAGAGTTTTAAGTTGAACCAACTGTATACACAAAAAATTTAGCTGAACAAGTCGGTTACAGTTCCACCGATTTGCAGTTCAACACAAAAACTTGCTCAAGTCGCAATAAAAAAAAAACATAAAGTAGTCAATGCTATTGATACCTTACTTGTTGAAAGTTTAAAACAATTAAATAAAGATGACAATGAAAATATTAACACAGATTCTGATTATTTATATTGTAGAAGTTTGTTTAGCAGGTTAAAAGAGCTTCCAAAAAAGAAAAATCGTTTGGCAAGAATAAGAATTGAAGAGGTTTTATTTACTTTAGAGTTTGAAGAATAACAACTTTTTAAACAAAACTTTTTATATAAAAATTATATAAATTTATTTATATTTATGATAAAAAACGTCAAACTTTAAATTATTTTCTTTTTTATTCCTTGTATACTGTGTCTGAATATTATTATTTACTATTTTATATTATTCTTCATCAAAAGGATTAGATGTACTATTAAATATTCTATCTTGCCATAAAACTAAGCCCTCCTCCAAATTAAAGTAATCTTTATAATTATTTCTTATAGAATTTGTTTTTTTGATAAAATTATGGGCTCCTTGACATTGAATTGATTTAAGTCCTTGATAATTATTTGTTTCTTTTCTCCATTGACCAGGAATACTCTCGTGTGAAGTTTCTTGATCAACATAATGACTTGGGCAATATGAGAAATTATCTGTTTTTATTTGTATTTTCATTATAAAGTTGTGCAGAGCCACAGTTGCTTTTACAACAATTTTCGCATTTTCAACTTTTAATACTATCGGTCTTCTAAATATTCGGAATCTGCTAAACAATACCCCAAAAGAATGCTCAATTACTCTTCTTCCTCTTGATAAGCGATAGTTAAACACAATTTCTGTTTTATCGAGATTAGTTCTTCTTGGATAAGGCCTCATCATATGCGGCTTTAATGCAAATGCCTCGTCGGCTAAAAAAGTGTAGGGAAATGTTATGGATTTTGAATAACCACTTATACGTGATGGATCAGGAAAATTTAACAGATTATTGTCAATAGCGGATCCAACTTTGCTATTATTGTAAATACCACCGTCACTTTGACGCCCGGAGCCACCTATATCAACCAAAGTGAATTCATATTTTGCATTACACGTTGCTAAAAGTACAATGCTAAATGTTTTTTTGTAGTTAAAATACATTGAGTCACTTCTGGCTGGCAACTGAATAATTACATGATTACCACCTAATGCCCCAAGACAATGAGGAAAATTCCATCTTTCGTAGAACTCAGAAGATATTTCAAGCCATTCTTTTTGTGAAGATGGTGCTAACAAATATCCTTTTTTACAAATAACATCCCAAATTACTTTACATGTTTCTATGATAATTCTTCCTATAGTTGTAGGGCTCATTCTGAAACTTGCGATTGTTATCTGAGCATCGCCAGTAACAAGATATCTTAATGCTATACATAGTCTTTCTTCAGCAGTTGCAACTGCCCGTCTTAGAGAAGATTTAGATATAAATGGAGCAACCCATGATAGTAATATTTCAAAAGTTTGTGAACTCATGCGAAAACTCTGAAAGAAGTATACACTGTCAAATAGTTTTAAATCTTTTACTAATGCATTAAAAAGATCTTTTCGTGAACGTTCCATAAAAATTCTACGCATCCACATATTATGTTTCCTGCGATTTCTCAATAAAATACACTTTTTTAATATAAGCAACAAAGTTATTTTATTTTTTAGTAGATTCTTTCTTTTATTTAAAACCATTTTTTTTTTTTTATAAAAAAACAAAACACCACAAAATTCAGCGCGGTAAATGGAGATTGAATTCCGCTTGAAGTTTTCCGCCCAAGAGCAAACTATAGCGCGTAAAGTTCCGCCTAAGCGCAAAAAATTCTGAATGGAGAACAACCTTTATGCTGTTGCAAAGTGCAAACAGCAGAGAGGCTTTTTTATATTAACTTTTTTTACTTTTTACTGTTTTCTAATGTGTTTGTTGAAATTATTTATCATTTTAGCTAGATTCTAGTAAAATGGGAAATTTAATTTAATAGATCGAATAGATTTAATATGGGAAACCTTCGAAATAACAAAAGAAAGTCATCAAGAAAGAGTGTTGGGGCTCGCGGTTGTAAAAAATCTGTACATATTGTAAATAATAAATGTGGTATCAATGGAAATAAAAAAAAATGTAAATATTGAAAATATCACTAAAAAAAATTTACCATTAACCCAGCTGAACATTATGGATGTAGTGATGATTATTTTTATTTATAAATTTTAAAATACTTATGGAAATGATAGAGGTAAGTAACAAGTGTCAAGAATGTGGAGAAGCCAATGTCACAATATCTATTAGTTTGAATGATAAAAAGGGATTTTCTCATAAAATTGTTTACTTTTGTAGAAAATGTAAAAACAAAAGTCACAAGTATACTTCAACTTTTAGTGCTTCTAAAAAAATGTATGGTTGTAAACCAAGTGAAATTAATGTTCGATTGGTTATGGCATTTCGAGAAATTGGTAAAGGGCACAAATCGATTAAAACATTTGTACGGTATATGAATATGCACTCAACATCTAATACTTCCTTTAGAAATACTAATAATAAGTTATTTTCTGCATACGAAAATTCTGCACTAGAAAGTATGCAAAATGCTGCAAATGAAACAAAAATCGAAAAAATTGTCCCAGGTATGCATTCTTGTCGTGTATCGATTGATGGAACTTTGCAAAAAAGAGGACACTCCTCGTTGAACGGTGCAGTGACAGCATTAAGCAAAGGAAAGTGTTTGGATGTTATTGTTTTATCAAAACATTGTAGACAGTGTATAATATGGGGTGGAAAAAAAAGGACAATAGAATACACAAATTGGAAAGTTGCACATAATTGTAAAATTAACATCGAAAGTCATCAGGAGCAATGGAATCCTCAGGTGCTATTAATATATTTCAGCAATCTGTAAGTCAAAATAAACTAGTTTATAATGAATATCTTGGAAATAGAGACACAGTTTCTTACGAAGAAGTTGTTAACTCCAAACCCTACGAAGCACAGTTTGGTATTACACCTGTTAAACTTAAATGTATTGAACATGTAAAAAGACGAAAAGGTTCTAGACTTAGGATACTAGTACAAGAATATAAAAATACATCTCCACCATTTGGTGAAAAAGGAAAATTGACAAACAATTCCATCAACTCAATAACAAATTATTATGGTATTGCCCATCGAAGAAGTCAATGAAAAAATTTGCACAATGAAAAGTGGATAGGTGCTACCCTTCATCATTGTACCAATTTTTCTAACTTAGATAAGCGTCACAATTTTTATCCACCTGGAGAAGAATCATGGTGTAGTTATAATAAAAATAAACTTAAAAAACACAAAGAGAGGATTAAATAACCAGAGTGGATGTTTCCTATCTTGTCAAAAATTTTCCAAGATCTTTCAAATGATGACCTTCTTCGCAAGGGCATCCACGAAGAAACTCAAAATGCTAAAAAGTTACTGAATAATATTATCTGGATGAATTGTCCTAAGCAAGTCTTTGTAGAAACATCAATTCTACAGTTAGGTGTATATAGCGCTATTCTTCAATTCAACGAAGTTGAAATATTATCTGGATGAATTGTCCTAAGCAAGTCTTTGTAGAAAGATCAATTCTACAGTTAGGTGTATATAGCGCTATTCTTCAATTCAACGAAGGTCAATTTTATGAAAAAAAAAATTGTATGAAAAACTTGGAATACAGACCGGTGTTTGTTTTAATATTTTATCTGAAAAAATGAACCCACACAGCATCCAAATTTTACTTATTACAACATCAGGTAAGACTAAAGCAAAAAAAAACAAACTAAAAGCCATCAATATGGGTTTATTGAACAAAGAGATAAAGAGGGAGGAGAAACTTAATTAAAAGGAGGATTTTAGTTTTAAAAACAAATTTACTTTCTTGCTTTTTGATTTTCTACCAAATCGTTTTTCAAGAAAATTGTCTCACGAAAAACATCATAAATGTTGAATTAATAGTGATAACTACTTGAAATTTTTGGGTTTATTCATTCAGTGTACTGCTAATGCCTGAGTTTTTTTCAAGTAAATTTATTTTTTGTAAGTCGTTATTAGGAAACTAAGATTAGAGGCCTAGTAGCAGATTTTTCGAAAATACAGTTGTTTTGAAGCTTAACTTTTACACAAGTATACCAAGTTTGAAAGTAAAATAAGCTTTTAGATATGAGAAATTGTGTTTTGAGTAAACTCTATTTTTTAGGGTTGTTTTGACTCTATGAAATTGTGTTTGGAGTAAACTTTTTGGGGTTATTTTGACTCTACAGGCCTCTTTAAGATCATCAATATATTTTTGGAGTTCAAAAAATTATTTTTTTTTTTACACATTCTGTACCTACTTTTGAAAAAATTAATGAATAAAAAGTTTTGATTACATAAGAACCACCTTATGTTGTTTAATTGCAACTTCTTCTCAAACTATTGACCTATCTCACGCACTTCTGTCCCTCGCAAGGTAATGGAATGACTTGTACACAGACACATTACTGACCACTTGAAAAAAAATAAACTCATCAGCTCTGCTCAACACGGGTTCTGAAAGGGAAAAGGTTGCATCACAAACCTACTTGAAACTACCGACATCCTGACTGAAGTTGCTCGCAACCGATATCTTATTCACAGACTTTGATAAAGCATTCGATGAAGTAACGCACCGTCGTCTGCGGCATAGTCTCAAACCCTACGGAGTGTCCGAAAACTTGCATAAATAGATCAAGAGCGGGCCAACCAACCGCCTACAACGCGTAACCATTGATAACATAAATTCGATTGGAAAACAGTATCGAGCGGTTTGTCACAAGAATCTGTTCTTTGATTACTTCTTTTCCTTATCTACATTAACGATTTGCCAAACAAAATACGACACCACTTTAAAATGTATGCAGGCAACTGTAAAATAATTGAAGTCCTTGAATTAAACCATGACAAAGTTATGCACACTGGGCGCAGCAACAACAAAAATTGACTGCAATTTATACAAGAAATAACTTGGTAGATCAACTGCACCAGCTATAATGCACGTCATCTGAACGAGACCTAGGCCTTTTTATGGCTAGCGTTTAAAAGTTAAAAACAAATCTGCGTGGCTGCATCAGCTGGCAACCAAGTGCTTGGCAGGCTCAGGAAGGCTTTTTGAGGTCAAAGTTCTGCATTATAGCGCACTGTATTATTCGTACGTTCGCCCGCATCTACAATTTTGCAGTACAAGTCATCGTTTTTAGCTCAAGACATAGCCAAACTCAAGCAGGCCACAAAACATATTTCCACCTTAAAACATCTTCCGTATACTCAGAGACATTTAAGCCTTAACCAGTAAACACTAACTGAACGATGAGTAAGACCTTTTCAAGCAATATAAAATCAATAGCAAAATCGACAAAGTTAACTTACAGGTTCCACAACTTCAACGAAACATCAAGTCTTTAAAGTACAGCCTTCGACCACAAGGACACACTAAACAACTGAAAGTAAAACTTGTTCAAAACTGAGCTGAAAAAAACAACTTCCTCACCAACCGTGTTGTAAAATCATGGAATTATGTTACCGAAAATGCGGTGGAGACAAAGTACTTGAACAATTTCAAACACGAACTTTCTCTGCTCTGGCATCTTCACTTTAGCAGAAATCGAAAAACTGTATTTTCATAATAGAGAGACCTGGTGTGCCGCGCTTTGTCAACAACTTGTAAATTTTGTTGACCATGAATAAGCCAAACTAAAAAAAAAATTTCAAGCAATTTTAAGTAGATTTATAGGTAGTTTTTAGAAATCTAAATTTTTTGACTTAAGTAAAAAATTAAAAACTCGGAAATTACTATTTTATTTATTGACATGCAAGAAACTTTCGATTTCAAAAATGATTTTAAATCACTATATTGATGTGGTAAATTTGCATTCAGAAGAGTATTTTGCGCCGATTTACGCTGATAATTGTAGTAATTAATAATACTATTTTTTTGAATTTGCAATTTTTATGAAGACAAAAGATTACAGGCAACTGGTGCTATGAACTTTCTGATGCAGATACAAATGTTAACGATTTTTAAAAATCACTAAAGAACATTTTTGTATGAAATTTAAATCTTATAATTATAAATTTTAATTGTAACATAATTATTTTTGTTAAAAAAAAAAAAAAAATAGATTGACAGAAAAATCATTTTTTGATAAAATTGATGAAAATAAATTGTTTTCAGATTATTGTTAAATGGGAGCAAAAATAAATATCGTTATTAAACTGCACGTTTATAAAGTTGTATATCAGGAGATTCATCATCACATAACACATTGTCTTATGAATGCTCTTGTCATATATTAAAATACTTTATTAATGCAATTGCTACTTCTGATTTATTAGTCACATTGCGTTATGAAAGCACGGTATTAAATATATAGAGTATTGAAAAACAACGGCATCTTTTATTAGCATACGATCGATCCGAATTTTGTAAACAATAAGAAAATCGTAAAGTTTATTCCTTTATAATCGAAATTTTATCCTTTAATGTTAACGAATTTTATAAAGTAGCCTAGAAACTAAAAAAATTATCATTATTTTCATTTACAAAGATTTTTTGTCACTTAAAACCCCAATATTGAACAACACGGAATCAGAAAGTCACCGGTACAAAAAAAATATATATATATATATATATATATATATATATATATACCATTGATACCTCTCCCACCAAACCCTAATATCTGTTATTGAGAACCACGTATCCAACTACCCTTAGTTTATTATTACTTATCATTTTGTCATTTACGAAAACTTATAAAGTCTCTTTACCCCATACCAACATCATTACGACTTGTATTCAATTACACACCATTACCACCCTTATAACTCAAATGTTATTTGACCCAGATATTCGACCTTTTAAACAATCTTGTTTAATTAAACCATTATAATTTATCATCACCCCGTGTACACATCTCACCCTTAGTACCTCCTTGTTCATTTACAAAAAATTATAAATTTCGTTTACGTCATACCACTAACTAACACACCATTATTACCACTTTTAACACCACCTGTTAATCGAATTACCTATCGCACCCTTTTAATTACCTTGTTCAATTGAACCATTATAATTTATTATACCACCCCACCTTTAACCGCAACCGACTCTCATTATTTATGGTTATAACTGTTGATTTAAAAAAGATTTAAAAAAATAATTAAATATCAATTAGGCCTAACAACAAACGTTATTTAATTGAAAATTTAAATTTCGAACAAAATAACTTCGAAGAAAAATTCTACAAAACTTTCGAATTTTATTATTATGTTGACAACAAAATTTTTTTGAAAGAAACAAAGATGGACGAAAACTTAAACTTCTAAAAATAATTGACATAAACATAAATTTATTTTGTGTAAATCGAAAACAAATATAATTTTAATTTTTCATTGCAAAATTTAATATCTATAAAATTACATAAAAATAAATTCAAAAAACATTAAACGAAAAATTTTCTGCATAACGTTACAAATAATTTGAGAGTTTCAAAACTTCTAAAAAATATTTAAAGTTAAATCATTAAATAAAATATAACAAAAATTTATCTAGTTTTTATTTATCTTAATTATGATTATATATTTCATTAACAATGAAATAAAAATATAATTAACAAAAAACAATAACAAAAATTTCAAAAAGGTTTTGAAAAAAATATAATCATATTAGAATTATTACTAATAAAGTTATTCAATAAAAATTATATATATTACTAATACAATAGTTATATAATTATTAAAACTAATAATTATATATATTATAATTTTTAAAATTATTTATTAATAATATATTTTGATCCTTTAAATAAAAAATAATCCTTTAAATAATTTAAAAAATTAATGAAAAATTTTAAAATATTTTTAAAATTAATTCGTACATTTTAAAACATATTTAATTATAAAATAATATGTTAAATATTTCATTTATTATTTTATAACTATTGTTCATATTTTAATTAAGATATTAAACATTTTTCTGTGTTATTAAGTTTTTTAATTCATCGAGGTTATTGAAATTTTTTCCACGGTAGTAGATCAACAAACACTTGATATTCGAACAACGAATCCATTCACAAATCTCTTCAATGAAATTGATGTCGTTGTGAAGGTAAAGATCTAATCTTTCACAAAGATTAATCCACGGAAGAAAATTTTGTTCAAAATCTTTTTTCGTTATTAAATAACGTGAGATGCTTATCGTCAACCTTTCAATCTTATCTTTCGGTTTCCATCCTTCGATTTTAATTGGACTATAAAAGAGAACTTTCCGAACATTTGTTGAACATTGAATTATAAGATTTTTTTCTTCATCACTTAAAATATTTTTACGAACATTTAACCTCAATAACTTTCTTCCAGATTTAATGTAATGATTTACGAAATAATTTTCACAAGAAGTTTTGTAAGAAGTTTCCCCATCGTCAATCCAAATCGACCACTCTCTTCTTCGTTGATCGACGATAAATTTTATTTCATTAGTAAATGATGATTGACTTTCATAAAAATATTCAGTGAATAAATTAACGTAATAAGTTCTAAGATTTTCGTCTTCATTTTGACGAGATAATTTGACGTAATTAGTTCGAGATGATTTAAGTAGACGATCTACAGAAAAAAGCAATAATTTAATAAAAATAAACAAATAAATAAAAATTTAAACAATAATCGGAATTGATAACATATGAATAATATACGTAATGAAATATAATCAACATAACGATACATATATATTTATAAATATAAAGTTTATAACATAATTTTATAAAAAAATATAATATTTATATATATAAAGATATTTACATATTACGTATAAAAAGTTATGAAAGAATAAAAAATCAATAAAAAATATTATAATTAAATACATTTTATATTACATAATAGTATTTACATTAATATTAAATTATATACGTTTAATTAATTAAATTATATATAAAAAGAAAAAAAAAGAAACTTTTAATTAAACAATTTTTTACTAAAATTGTAAAAAATATTTTAATTTTATCAATTTAAACATAATTTTTATCACATTTTTTAAACTTCGTTTTACCGTAAATATAACATATTTAAAATAATGTAAAAAATGTTCATCATTAATATTAATTAAAAAAATACTTTATATTCATATTACTAATAAAATCAAATTAAAAAAGTGATTTAAATTTAACCAAGTAATGTAACAAGCCAACAAACAAAACGCATTTCATTTAAACGTAGATTTGAAGTGAAATGAATGTTTTAAATCGAATTTCCAATAAAGAACTTAACATTGAAAATCTCCTTCGTCGATATATTTGAAATAAATTATGTGAAAAACCATTAAATACTCATATAGTGAGAGTTTAAATAAGTGTTTATTCGAATTCGGCGTTGATTGAAATCTTTTTTTTGAAAAAAGCTCTTTAAAGAACTACTTATATAATTTATAAACTACATTAAATTTTATAACAAAATTATGATATAATATATTTTTGATACAGTTGCAATAATAAACAACAGTTTTGTCGTTAAAGCAGAGCTACAAAGCTATGGTGTCCGGTTTATACGTAGAAGCGCAGAGTGCAAAACCTTCTTTTTATGTTCCTTAGGGGTCCTGCGTAAACTACGTCACGCACTAGGAAAGAGGGGGAGGAATTGGTGGTTTTATGAGGACCTGTACGGGATTTGTTATTAAAGACTTACAATCTTGTGATGAGAGAGGAGGGCATGGAGCCATGGTCAAAAACGGTCAAAAATAGCATGACGTAATTTATAATGGCCCCTTCCAAGAAGTCCTAACAGTCTTATTGTTTAGAAAATCAAGATTTTCAATGTACAAACTGGACATCTGGTGCACGTTTTTTTTTTAAATAATAAACTTGTTTATAAAAAACGAGTACGAGAAGCTATAAAACCTTAAGAAACTTTAAGTGCTAGGTTACTTTTCAATAAGAAACTTTTTTAATAAGGAGTTTAAGAAATATTTCCTAACTTTTCATCTACTTATCGTAACAACATAACAGAAAGTTAAAAAGTATTATTTACGGAGAACAAAAGTTTAAATGAGTTTTCAACATTTAACAAGTTTGAGAGTGTAAATTTGCACGCGCAATGAAATTTACGCGATTCAATTGCGAATAAAATACGTATATCATAAGAGCAAACTTGAGAAATTTTTAATCTAGCAAATACTAAAAGTTTCTTAAAAGATTTAAAAAATGGTACTCTTATGATGAAATCTTTCTTGTACTAGCCCGTTTCCTTGGTTTTTTACACACACACAAAAAACGACGTGTAACTCTAGACCTTGCTACAAAAAAATATAAATGCTTTTGGAAAGAAAAAAGCAACGAACAAAATTAAGATAAAAATCGATAATTTAATCAATCATTATTATATGTATTTAAATATATTTTTATGAATTTTAAATATTTAATATATCTCTGTATTCAGAGATGCCAAAGTTAAAAAGGTAATCAGCGTTTTATAAAAACTGTCGTAAGCTAAAAAAAGTTTCAATTTACTTTCTAGAATGTCACTGTATTATTTAGATGAACTCTTAGATTTAGAAATTTACAAAAAAAAAATGAAGTCTGTTGAATATACAATCGATTAACATCTCAGTTTTGTTGAAAAATTGCTTTATTTCGATGAACACATTTAAAAAAATGAGCTAAAGTATAAATTAAACTATTACAATTATTTATGAAACTCCAATGCTTACTTTTTTTTGCCTTTTCTTTTTATATTTTTATAATATAATTTAATTAATAAAAAAAAAACACAGGCTTTTTATCAACAACTCCATATAATCGTTGTAAGTTATTATTTTGTATTAATTCAAATTTAGTTTTAGGACATAAATTTTTAAATAAAAACAAATGATAAATTCATATTGAAGTATACTTACGACTTAAAAAGTTTAAGAAGTTTTGTTACCAGTGTTAATTAAAAACAATGGTAACAATATGAGATTTTATATTCGAATTAATTCGACAAATTCGAAGAAAACAAATGTAATTCGAAACAAGCGTTTTACTAATAGATATTGTAGTTTATTGTATCTACCGCAACCGTTAAAAAAAGAATGTGACTTTTCATGATGAAATTTTTTGATCGCATTTTATAAAATGACTATAAATCAATTTTAAAGCTTGCAAATATGTTAATTAATAATTTAGACATTTTCATTGGATAACATAAACTAATCACTTTAAAGTTTTTTTGCTTCAATAAAATAATTTAAAAACAATAAAAACATGCATTACGTCATTACGATATTGTAATTTAAAAGTCACTATAAGATAGATAAAATTATTCAATAACAGAAAAAAATTTGTAAATTATTATAAATGACTTTATTAATACCTATTAACAAACAAATAGTGATAAAAAAATAACCTACATATAACAAATATCGAAAAAATATTTACCTAAATTAAAAAAACGTAATGGCAAGACGAATAAAACGACATAAAACACTATTTTAATTGTTGCTCTTCTGATGTTTAGAATTTTATCTGTAATAGGGTGTTTAGTGAAAATTACGGACGCATAAAAAAAAAGACGAATACAAAAAAAACATCCAAATAATATTAAATAAGTGTGTCAAAAAATTACTTTAATGTATTATTTAATGTAAGTTGATAATTATTAATACGTTATTTATTAGTCTCTAAGCTCCATCTTTTTTTACTTTTAAAAAGAAAAAAAAATAATAATAATAATGTGCAGTGAAAACTTGAATATTTTAGTCCACAAGTTCTTTGGGTTTAGTAGAAATGTAAAACAGTTATGCAATTATTTGGTTTTAATACAAAAACATTCTCTAGCCTACTCTTTTAAACAAAAAGAAAAAAAATTACGCAAAACAATAGTGGCTATAAAAAAAGCAAATCATCAACTTAATTATACAAAACACTTTTACAACTGTTGTATGACATTTCTACATTAATCGAAACAAAGTTAGCGTATTTATATTAACATTTAAATAACAAAAAATTGCCGTTCGAACGAACGTTTGTGAGATTTTACAAATAAGTAAATGTCCATTACTAGGTTTAAAAACAGGCAAAACACATGGAATAAAAAAGATTTTATACAGAATATTTTGTATATTTGAATGAGTAAAATAATTTTTTAATGAATTAATTTTTAATAATTAATTTTATTAAGTAAAACAAATATTCAACTCTTTTTACATTTGAGAAATCGCCACATAAAAAATGAAATCAAAATCCTTTTAATTTGAATTTATAAATAGTATACACACACACACACACACACACACACACACACACACACACACACACACACACACACACACACACACATATATATATGTATATATATACATATATTATATATGTATATATCATATATATATATATATATATACATATATATATGTATATATATACATATATTATATATGTATATATCATATATATATATATATGATATATACATATATAATATATGTAAATATATACATATCTATATGTATATATATATATATATATATATATATATATATATATATATATGTATATATATATGATATATACATATATAATATATGTATATATATACATATATATATGTGTGTGTGTGTGTGTGTGTGTGTGTGTGTGTGTGTGTGTGTGTGTGTGTATACTATTTATAAATTCAAATTAAAAGGATTTTGATTTCATTTTTTATGTGGCGATTTCTCAAATGTAAAAAGAGTTGAATATTTGTTTTACTTAATAAAATTAATTATTAAAAATTAATTCATTAAAAAATTATTTTACTCATTCAAATATACAAAATATTCTGTATAAAATCTTTTTTATTCCATGTGTTTTGCCTGTTTTTAAACCTAGTAATGGACATTTACTTATTTGTAAAATCTCACAAACGTTCGTTCGAACGGCAATTTTTTGTTATTTAAATGTTAATATAAATACGCTAACTTTGTTTCGATTAATGTAGAAATGTCATACAACAGTTGTAAAAGTGTTTTGTATAATTAAGTTGATGATTTGCTTTTTTTATAGCCACTATTGTTTTGCGTAATTTTTTTTCTTTTTGTTTAAAAGAGTAGGCTAGAGAATGTTTTTGTATTAAAACCAAATAATTGCATAACTGTTTTACATTTCTACTAAACCCAAAGAACTTGTGGACTAAAATATTCAAGTTTTCACTGCACATTATTATTATTATTATTTTTTCTTTTTAAAAGTAAAAAAAGATGGAGCTTAGAGACTAATAAATAACGTATTAATAATTATCAACTTACATTAAATAATACATTAAAGTAATTTTTTGACACACTTATTTAATATTATTTGGATGTATTTTTTGTATTCGTCTTTTTTTTTATGCGTCCGTAATTTTCACTAAACACCCTATTACAGATAAAATTCTAAACATCAGAAGAGCAACAATTAAAATAGTGTTTTATGTCGTTTTATTCGTCTTGCCATTACGTTTTTTTAATTTAGGTAAATATTTTTTCGATATTTGTTATATGTAGGTTATTTTTTTATCACTATTTGTTTGTTAATAGGTATTATTAAAGTCATTTATAATAATTTACAAATTTTTTTCTGTTATTGAATAATTTTATCTATCTTATAGTGACTTTTAAATTACAATATCGTAATGACGTAATGCATGTTTTTATTGTTTTTAAATTATTTTATTGAAGCAAAAAAACTTTAAAGTGATTAGTTTATGTTATCCAATGAAAATGTCTAAATTATTAATTAACATATTTGCAAGCTTTAAAATTGATTTATAGTCATTTTATAAAATGCGATCAAAAAATTTCATCATGAAAAGTCACATTCTTTTTTTAACGGTTGCGGTAGATACAATAAACTACAATATCTATCAGTAAAACGCTTGTTTCGAATTACATTTGTTTTCTTCGAATTTGTCGAATTTATATATATATGTATATATACATATATATATATATATATATATATATATATATATATATATATATATATATATATATATATATATATATATATATATATATATATATATATATATATATATATATATATATATATATATATATATATATATATATATATATATATATATATATATATATATATATATATATATATATATATATATATATATATTAAAGATCTTCAAGCTCAAGATTGTTTTTTTACATTATAGGACACCGTACATTTTATCATGAACAGCAATTCCACTCATTGCAAGTTTTATATTTCTACTGTCACTAAAAATAAGAAATTTATCATAGCGCTATTATAATGTTAAGTTGCAAATATTCCAAGGATTAGATACCCAAGAGGAAGATCATATGTGTGATATAAACTGTAATTTAGATATAACTTTGAACCTTTGAACTATGCATAGGTTTGGGAAATGTAATCTGAGAAAATTAGACAGAAAATGTCAGGTTCAATTAAATGATATCTTGTTTATATAAATTTTTGGAATCAGATTGAACAAGTGCTTGTAACTAAACAAGCAGGAAAGTCAATCCATAGAAAGTTTTATTCAGTAGCATAAAATTCTCTATGTAATGACTTAATATGAAGTATTAGTTACGATACTAAACTAATATAATCACCAATGTGCCAAATGTGGAGGGTTTAATGTAAGCTGTTGTATAATTTAATTGTAAACATCATACCTTTCTTTTTTTTATTTATTGATTTAAGTCCAGTTTTTTTCAACATTTAATATACAAATATTTTTTAAAACAATGTGATATTGCTTTTATTCTAACAGACTTAGCAAGTGCTTCACTAGCAGTAGAGTTAAACTAATTGATGAGAGGAGATTTAAACTAGTCAATAACAGTAGATTTAAACTGTTTGCAGAAAGTAGATTTAAACTATTTGACAACAGTAGATTTATACTATTCGATGACAGTTTAAACTATGCAGAGGTGTGGTTCTATTGCTCATTGCATGTTAATAATAACTTTAAAAATATTGCAGTTAAACTGAAGTAATAACAAGTTGATAAATAATAACTTTATAACTTTTATAAAAATCCACTCTTTTGCCCGTCACCGTTGACAATATGAAAACATATTATTTAAATTGGTTACTAAGGTAAAAATTGATTAAAATACTTGGTCAAGCAGCTTAAATTTTTATTTCAACAGATTTGTAATATACACATAAAGTTCTAAAAGTATCTGCAAACAGTTTATGTTGACATTTTTATTGATTTTGATTTTGTCGAGGGCCACTGTGACACTGTGATATACTTTTATAAAATTTATATGGGTATTTTTATAAAAAATACCCATATAAATTTTAATTAAAAATAAATAAAAAGCAGATAACGGTTTGAATTTGTTTTAAAAGTTTCTTGTCAACCAGCAAAAAAAAAAAAATTACAAAAAAACAACCTTAAGTAAATAACTTTACAAGTAAGTTATTTAAGTAAACAACCTTAAGTAAATAACAGGGTGGTACCTCAGGGTACCACCTCAGATTTGCTTCGAACTTTGCCTACCGACAAATTTTATGAAAAAAACAAAATCTCAAAAAGTTTAGCTTGATTGGCCAGTATGTTTAAACGTTAAAATTGGATAAATATTGACAGAAAATGAAAACTTTGGTCAAATTTGGACAAACCATAACTTTATAAGTAAAAAAAGTCACTTGAATTTTGTATTGTGATTTTTGACTCAAATAATCCATTTCAAGTGATAATTTTTTTACTACAATCTAATGTCAAAAATCATTAAAATCTACTGTATCTTCTAGAAACTCAAATTTCGACCTGTTCAAAAGATATGATTCAATCATAACTTTCGAACAGGTAGGTCCATCAAACTAAATTTTTAAGGTTTTTTTTTTTTTAATGTTGGTGGTCAAAATATAACTAATTTGAGTAATATAATATAGATAAAAAGTTATGCAATCATTACTATCATAACCACAAATAATATTAATCTTAAGAAAAAACATAAAGTAAAATTATTGCGCTCTGTATCAAGTCACATAATTATATACTCATATAACATAAATAATATAAGTCAATAGAAATATATTACTAGAAAACATCAATCAATTATATTAATAAAAAAAAATAATCCTAATTAAGTAACATGGATATAGATAAATTAGAGTGATGAATTTAATGCACCTCACACTGAATAGCTTAGCTCTAGTACAACTGACACTGTTGACACTGTTTTTGTGTTTTTCAATCTCCTATTCGTTAAGTCAACTATGTGACTCTAATGTACTGTAATGGTACTTCAGCAGATGTTTTTCATCTTAATACTGAAAAATGTGCCTCCTCAACATTCTTTTGGATTCAGGTAGGAATCGAAGGTTTCATTTGTACTTATGCACCTTCTGTTTCTAAACGCAATGAATGAAATATTCATCTTTTTTATAAAAACAACTCACTTGAAAACTTTTATTTTTTTCTGCAAATTTTTATTGCAATATTGAGGATATTCTGATATTGATGAATGACAATACTCTTACCCAACCCTCTAATAACACTCTTACTAAGTCATCATTTTACAACACTCTTACAAAAACCTCTACTTTACATCATCTTGGATTCATCTTAATTGTACGTCTTTACTCTCATAGCTCGCGTCTATTATGCCATCTACTAAAATTCATTCTCGCGTTATTCGTCATTCAATTAAGTCTCATATTTTCTGTGACTGTTCCCAAGTGCTCCAAAAACTCTTATTCCACTAGTTTTTTTCCTCAAACATCAGTTCTTTGGAATTTGCTTCCTTTATCTTGCTTTCCTGATTTTTTTAATTTGCAGTCTTTTAAATTGTCTACAATCTTTATCTTTTCTATTCCAGTAACTACCAACTATAATTAGTGGTTGCTTGCAGCCTTGTTGGGAGCAAAGATGTTAATATATATATATATATATATATATATATATATATATATATATATATATATATATATATATATATATATATATATATATATATATATATATATATATATATATATATATATATATATAAGGATATATATACATTCATAGCAAAGTTATTATTTGCAAAGTTTGCCTCTCATTTATGTGCACACAAAATTATGCGCCTCAATCAAAGTTAATAAACCAAAGTTTATATTTTTAACTTACTTTAATACAATATTTTCGATAAAATAATTTATTTCGAAAATAGTACTTTTGGAGCTTCAATTTTTGAAAATTTCAACCAGATATCTACAATATTTAAATCAGCAACAAGTTTATTTTCAATGGAAATCATTGCAAGATTGTTCAACCTGTCCTAACCGATTGTTAATCTTAAATAATTTTTAGTAGCGCTAGCTCCTGTTATTGGTAATGTGAGAAATATTCTTAATGCAATAGATACTTTGCGTAGATTTCATTCAAATCGTTTGTGTACAAATATTTTATAGCAGGATCCATATTTTTAGTAAAATGAAAAAAAAGAGACGTTAATTCAAAGCTTAGTTCCTCGCCAGAAATATCATTTTTTCCATTTTCAGATTCCATTTTTTTTTTCAATGCGATGCAATGAAATTTTAAATCATCTTTCTTATCTGTTGAGAGCTTTTTAATATCAAATAAAAAGCTAAAAGGTGCAATTGCAGCATAAAATATATCTTCTATTGCAATAGTACAATAGAATTTAATATTCTATTTATAAAACATTTTGCTTATACTTTTTTTTTGGAGTGTTCTTCAAAGTTTTTTTGGACTGTTTTTCAACAGATTCTGCTGTGGTTTTTGCAACTGTTTCATTAGTAGTCTTGGCCGCATCTTGCAGTGCTTCATAAATTTTTGGCATTTCAAATTGAAGAGTATTTATAGCGCTGATGTGGCTTTCCTATCTTGTCTCACTTAATGGTTTAACTGTTAAAGATTGACACTTTGATTGCAAAATTAACCATCATATTGTTAAAGCAGAAAAAAAAGTAAACTTGATCAATTATATTAGAAAACATAGAAATTTTAGGTGAACATCTCACAGAATCAACAACTACCAGATTTAATGTGTGTCTGCAGCATGGAATATAAACCGCTCAGCTGTTTTTTTAAGAATAAAAGCTTGCTCACCATTTCTTACGCATTTGCACAATTGTCATAGCTCTGACCTCTTATGTTTTTGTAATTGAATTGCGTGGGAGAAATTATGTACGGAGGTTTTGACTGGCGTAGTTTCCTTAAGAAAATATATATATAGTATAAGCGGTTTTTTTTTATGAGCATATTTGAGGTGATTTGTAAAGTATAAATTGAACGCAAAATTTTTGTAAAGTTTTTTAAATGAGTTAAAAGAAAGATTTTAAAATTGTAATGTTGTGCCGCCTGCGAAAAAATTACAGTTTTCCACTGACAAGCTATTTTTTACCAGGGAGTCAAATATCTCATTTGAAAAGTCATGTCCTGTCAAACCTTCAATTAAGTAAAATCCAAGAAAACTTTAATTAGTATGAATTTCAATCTTATCCTCTACATCAATCTATCGAACCAGCAATGACATTTGCTCCTGGTGACTGATGTCTGGTGTACAATCAACAATAATTAAAAAATACACAGACTTTTGGACATATGAGCAAATTTCAAATTTATTGGATATGCCAATCAAGTCAATGAGTTCATTCTGAATAACTTTTGTCAAATAGTGCACAGAATTGGTTTTTATTTTTGTGAATCTTAGTGAAACATTCTGAGGTAGCACCAGTTTCAGTAAATCTAAGGAAAATAAACTTTTTTTGATATTATATATTTTACTTACATTACATCACTTACATTATCGAGCGATTATTATGAGATTATTATCGTGAATTTTTTAAATCTATAATTAAGAGTTAGAGTTACATAACAAAAGAATTGCAAAAGTATTGAACTCATTCATTAAAAATAATTAACAAAAGAATTTTTTTAAAACTGGTGGCACTCTTCCTCAGTGATTTTTTATAACATTTATCAAAGTTATCAAATCGATAACAATTTGAGTAATAAGGCAATTGCTTGGGCTATTAAACAGTGTACTGAGTACAGTCAATGCTTCGAGTCAAGTTCTTTAACAAATTTAAAAATGAATAAAGTGCCAAAAACTATAAAACACAAAAAAACATCGTCATAACCAGGTTCTCTAAAACTTATATTCTCATTCACTAATATTCGTGTTCTTCGAAGTAACTTTTCTTCTGTTGAGTCTTATCTCTTTAAAAATTCACCAGGCATACTTGGTCTTAGTGAGACTAATTTGAGTTCAGCTATATCTTCTTGTGATCATAACGTTGATGGTTATCTCACAGAATCAACAACTAGCAGATTTAATGTGTGACTGCATATAAACCGCTCAGCTGTTTTTTTTAAGAATAAAAGCTTGCTCACCATTTCTTACGCATTTGCACAATTGTCACAGCTCTGACCACTTATGTTTTTGTAATTAAATTGCGTGGGAGAAATTATGTACGGAGGTTTTGACTGACGTAGTTTCCTTGAGAAAATATAAATATAGTATAAGCGGTTTTTTTTTATGAGCATATTTGAGGTGATTTGTAAAGTATAAATTGAACGCAAAATTTTTGTAAAGTTTTTTAAATGAGTTAAAAGAAAGATTTTAAAATTGTAATGTTGTGCCGCCTGCGAAAAAATTACAGTTTTCCACTGACAAGCTATTTTTTACCAGGGAGTCAAATATCTCATTTGAAAAGTCATGTCCTGTCAAACCTTCAATTAAGTAAAATCCAAGAAAACTTTAATTAGTATGAATTTCAATCTTATCCTCTACATCAATCTATCGAACCAGCAATGACATTTGCTCCTGGTGACTGATGTCTGGTGTACAATCAACAATAATTAAAAAATACACAGACTTTTGGACATATGAGCAAATTTCAAATTTATTGGATATGCCAATCAAGTCAATGAGTTCATTCTGAATAACTTTTGTCAAATAGTGCACAGAATTGGTTTTTATTTTTGTGAATCTTAGTGAAACATTCTGAGGTAGCATCAGTTTCAGTCAATCTTTCAATTGTTTGAATAATTTCAATTGAATTAGTAGAGTCAGTTTGCTTTCATTTCCAGAATCAACCAGATCTTGAACTATTGGACTTTCATTGACATTTTTATCATAATGAGTTTTTGATAGAAATATTTCTAAGATTTGATTTGATTTCAATTGTTTTTCTTTTCGTAGGCATTTTTGTTTAAACTCACAACCTGAAGATTTTCTTTTCTCCATTATTTCTTTTAAAAGAAATCAATAAATATTACATAATTTTATAGCAATAATTAGATAACTTTAATCAAAATAAAAAAGTAATTGAGATTCTCAAACAAGTATACCTTCTCAGAAGATGTGTGCGGTCGCACGCCTTAAATTACCACGCATATATTTTTTGTTGATATCTTTGCCGCGATTTTTTGGATATATTAAAAAAAAAGGAATTTTAAAAACGCGCTGAAAAAAAACAAACTTATTTGTCATGCTATTTTATTTTTCTTACTAAAAATTTATTATAATAGTTATTAATGAGAAAATAAAATCATGAAAATAATATATATGGGCAATTTTATTTTTAACTTATTTTAAATGCGCAACAACTTTACCAAATACTTGCTTATTTAAACTTTAAATTAAACTTTTAGCTATTTTTTATGAAAGCTGTTAGGCTAATGAACAAAATAAGCTAAAAAGTTTTGAGTTTGTCCAAAAGAGGGTGAACTTATTGCTGAAAATGCTACTTACACTTATGTTACATGGAAAACAAAGTAAAAAAATTGCTTTAACTGTTAGGTCTGACTTCTTAGAATCAGTAAAGCGGTTTGTATTAGACACTTTCACAAGATGTTGAGAATTCTATACCAATTTAAAAAATATATAAAAATCTATCAGAGTTAACCGGCTAAGGAAAATAAACTTTTTTTGATATTGTATATTTTACTTACATTACATCACTTACATTATCGAGCGATTATTATGAGATTATTATCGTGAATTTTTTAAATCTATAATTAAGAGTTAGAGTTACATAACAAAAGAATTGCAAAAGTATTGAACTCATTCATTAAAAATAATTAACAAAAGAATTTTTTTAAAACTGGTGGCACTCTTCCTCAGTGATTTTTTATAACATTTATCAAAGTTATCAAATCGATAACAATTTGAGTAATGAGGCAATTGCTTGGGCTATTAAACAGTGTACTGAGTACAGTCAATGCTTCGAGTCAAGTTCTTTAACAAATTTAAAAATGAATAAAGTGCCAAAAACTATAAAACACAAAAAAGCATCGTCATAACCAGGTTCTCTAAAACTTATATTCTCATTCACTAATATTCGTGTTCTTCGAAGTAACTTTTCTTCTGTTGAGTCTTATCTCTTTAAAAATTCACCAGGCATACTTGGTCTTAGTGAGACTAATTTGAGTTCAGCTATATCTTCTTGTGATCATAACGTTGATGGTTATCTTTCTTTAATTTGTAATGACTCCAATAGTCACATGCTTGGCCCGGTCATTTACATTCGCAAGAATTCACCCATTTGTTGGAAAATCAGCCAATATCATTATTATTAGTAACTTTAATGCTCATCACACTAAATGGCTTGGCTCTAGTTTCAGTGACTCTACTGGCGTTAAAGCCCTCAATATTTGCTTTTTTCAATCGCTAACTTAAAGAGTCAACTTTCCAACTTGCTTTCCAGACAACCCGAATCATTTACCTTCTCTACTCAACTTATGCATTGTTTCTGATCCTAGTCAGTGCTCAGTTTCTCCACATTTACCCTAAGGTGCTTCGGATCACGGTTTGATCTCTCTAAAACTATTATCTCATTCTTCTTCGTCATCTGAATCCCCCTATCATCATACCTCTTATAACTACCTTAAAGCTGACTGGGGCTCTTTCTGTGATTTTCTAAGTGATAGCCCTTGGGTAGAAATCTTTTGTCTTCCTGCTGACAAATGTGCTTCTTACATAATGTCGTGGATTAAGGCTGGCATGGAATCTTTTATTTCCTCTCAATGATTCCAGGTCAAGCCTCACTCTTCTCGATCGTTTTCCTCATATTGTGCTGCTGCTATTGCCAATCAAAACCATTACTTCCGTATCTAACAGCAAAACAATTCTTTAGAAAACAGACATTTGTTTAATACTGCTAGAAACCGTTGTGAAAAAGGTTTCGTCTAACACCAAGCTCGCTCTTTTAAGGTCACGAAATCTCGTATTTCATCTCAAAAATTAGGTTCTGGTGACTTCTGTAGAATCTTCAACAGTATCAATAATAAGGGAAAATCTATTATTCTAATTCTCTTGTATTGTTCAGACTTTGTCACCTCATCTAAAGATAAAGCTGAATGGTTTGCTAAGAACTTTTCACCAATATCGTCTCTTGATTCCACTAGTTGCGTTCTACCTGATATTGCCATCAAACAGGTTGATCCATTGCTTGACATTCGTACCACTCCAGCTTTAGTATCTAAAGTGATTTCCTGCTTAGACTGCTTTACAGCTTGTGGTCCATACAACATACCTGTTATAGTCTTGCAGAAGTGTTCTCTAGAGCTGTCATCTATACTTTTAAAACTTTTTAACAAGTGCTTATCAAAGCCTTGTTTTTCAGCCTGCTGGAAAGCGGCATCTGTTATCCTATATAATTGCATCTGTTATCCTATTTAATCTGTTATCTTATTTAATTGCATCTGTTATAAATATTTTATTCGTAAGGATAATATGCGTAAAAGTTAGTATTAAATGCATACAAGGCTCCTGTTCCATTCACAGACGCACTGTTTTTAGTAGAGCAGGAATGTAATAGTCTACTTTCTGTGAACAAGTTTGTGATAGGAGTGGTAAGTTTTTATTTAAGGAGTCAAAAACAAAAAGAAAATTAGAATACTTTACTAGCGCTGGATATGTTGGAATGAAAAGTTTTTTTGAAGGACTTCGATGTATCAGATTTAATTGGTTGGAAGTTTATTATTCTAATGGATTGACTCTGAGACTATAGCAACTTCTTAACGCGATAGTTTCCAACTTGATCCCAAACTTGACAATAATATCTAAGATGAGATGAGAATAATGCATAGTAAATATTCTTAAGTGTAACTTTATTGACATAATGACGAATTATCGAAAGCATACCGTTAGCTCGAAAAAAGTTCCATGTGAAAAAGTTAGCTCGTGAAAGTTCCATGTAAGATTACAATCAATTAATACACCAAGATATTTTACAACTCTTGAAGGATATAGCCGTTTATTATTAATTTTGATTTTATTTTCAACATTTTTACAGAAATAGTTTTTTCTCAGAAAAAATTAGTTAAGTTTTTTCGGTGTTGAGACATAATAGTTTAGCATTTAACCAGTGAACTATACCTTTAATATCCGAATTAACATTTTAGCATATAGAACGATACGATTTGTTGATGTGCAAAAGATTTGTATCATCAGCAAACAGATGAACTGAGGAGAAGTGAACAGAGTTGATTAGGATGTTAACGTAGATTAAAAATAAAAGAGGACCTAGAACAGAACCTCGAGGAACACCACATAAAACTGATTTAATACTAGAATTGAAACCATTATTTCTTACAAATTAGTTTTGATCTGAAAGATAATTCCATAATGTTTTAATTTAGAAATCAAAATACTATGGGCAACAGTATTGAAAGCTTTTTGTAAATCGATAAAAACACCACAAACGAAATATCAACCAGTGACCAGTATCAAGAGCTTTCCTAATTTTTTCCGTTATACTTATTAATGCATGACAAGTAGAATGTTTTGATCGAAAACCAAATAGAAAATCATTTAACCAATTGAATGAGTTTAGAAAAGAGTACACTCTAGAATACTTAAGTTTCTTAAGAAACTTAATAATGTAAGATGAAAGAGAGGTCTGTAGTTAGTGCATGAAAGTTTAGAGCCATTTTTAAATATTGGGATAACGCAAGATAATTTCAAAATAACAGGAAATGTTCCATTTATAAATGTGGCATTGAATAGCTAAAAATGAATATTTGAAATTCATAGTTAAAATCTGTATTATTATATTATCTGTATTATCCTACAGAGTATTTATGAGAATGCTGTTTGGACCTAATAAAAAAGGGGTTAAAAAAAATTAAGTAAAAAAGAGAAAAAAGGGATCCTATATACAGAATAGCAATTTTAAGGATTTATGAACAAAAAATTAAAATCCTTCATAAATAATTTTCTATATCCTATTTTTTTACGCACATTAGTACTACATTCAACGCATTTATATACAATCATGTGCATATTGTTACATTATTCTCGTTAACTTTAAAAAATTATAAAAAACAACGCTAGTCACTATTGCTTTAGTGGTTTATTATTAAATTTTATAAAAACAGATTTGAATTATATATATTATATATAAAAAAGTTGCATATTTATGCATGTATTGTTATCTTGTTTTTGTCAACATTTGCAAATTAAAGAGAACATCAAAAAATTAATATAAACAAAACAGTGTTGGTTTAATAAAATAACATTTTTTGAACAATGATTACATGACTCTTACCAACATTCTAGCTACTATTATTAGTTAATAAAGAAATAACAAATCTAACTTTGATAAAGTTAGAAATAACTTTATCAAAGATGAATAAATAAAATAATCAAAGTTGCTTGCATTATAAATTCATGGTCGTAAAAGTATTCTGAAGAAGCAATTAAAAATGTGTAAGGTTTACAAGACGTGCTTTAGTATGCCGGCATGGAATAGGATCAATCCTGGGCTATACATTTTACATAATATTGCAAAAGAACTTTTGAGAACAAGATGTACATCTGCCTCTTGCTTAGATGTGCTTTATTTTTGAAAATTTCTTTGATTTTGATACATAAGTGACAAAGTTTTTATATATATTGATGCACTATAAGAAGATATTATACCCTGAAGTGGTATGTGAATTTTATTGTTTTCAAATTTATATAAATAGTTATAAACGCAATAATACAGGTGGTATAGTCATGACATTTGCAACTCTAAAAATTTGGTGATAATCAATGAACCATTCAAGCAACTGCTACTTTAGCATTATTAATCACATAAAAACATCACTCTGACAAAAAATGTGCCTCATTCATTTATTCAGATATTCCTTCATCTGATACCCTATGACTACACAGCTTTGAGCTACCTGTTCTTCTACCCCTACGGATCCCCCTAAAAATCAGCCATCTTCAAAAGAAAGCAGCAAGTCTAACAGCAAAGGGGATATTGGAGGTACAAGCTATAGTTTAACAGGTGAAGTTGAGTAGTAGAGGCCATAATTGCCTAGACAAAAAGACAATGATTTACTGAGAGACCAAGGTTTTACAAAGTCATAGCTGAACTTTTGATATCAAAGCTTAAACAGTGGAATTTGTTAAACAAAAACAAATCACAATTCAGAGAAAACACATTAAAAATTTTACAACTTATTCAGTCAAAAAGCCCATTGCTTCTGTAACATTGTGGTTGATTTTTTCAAAGCTAGAGGTATTACATTCCAAGTAAATAGCACCTATTTATAGACAGTTCATTTTGGAGACTCAAAGCCATGTTGCTTCACAATGAAAACAACTGGTCAACCATTCTGCTGGCTCCTTCTGTGCATCTCAGGGAGGACAAGTCTAGTGCCAAGATGTTGATGAGTACCTTGATATATGATAACCAGAGGTCATCAAAAACTTGAAAGTGGCATTATTCTACTAGACCTTCAAGGCTTTCAAACTAATTCTTGATATCTTTCGCCTCACAACAAAAAAGTAAGAAATAGCTACAACGAATTGAGTTATCTGTGGGAAAGAGAAATGTGTAAGCTGCTGATAGAACTCCAGAAAACACTGCCAATACTGAAAATCAATGCACACATTCATAAAAATCTTTTCCAGAACCTGTCTGAGGCTAAGGTTAGTGCTTATCACTTAGCCAAACCACAGATAAAAAAGATCATAGAATCAAGATAATTATAAGGCTGAAAACTCTGTGGAAAACAGTTTATCCCAGAAACTCAAAGCCATGTTGTTTACAATGAAAATAACTGCCCTTCTGTTCTGATAGTTCATTCTACGCATCTCAAGGAGGACAAAACTAATGTCAAGAAGTTATTGAGTGCCTTGATGTATAACAACTACAGAGGTCATCAAAGGTTTAAAATTGGCATCATTTTACTGGCCCTTCAAGCTTATTGTATAATTTTCCAATTTCCTTTATCTCTGGGACAGTAAGGACACTACCACAGAAAAAGCTGGTTAGAAACAAAGTTCTTTGAGGGTAAGAGCAAAGTTTAGTGGAAGCAGCTGACAAAAGCCAAGAAAAAACTACCACCACTGCAATTCAGGTTTCATCAAAATCTTTTTCAGAAGATGAGGCTAAGCAACAAGCAACTTCGTTGAACTAAAGTAACAATTTATAAAAAAGAGTATTTTCATTAACTAGAGTTAATGAGAATACTCTTTTTTATAAATTGTTACAACACTATCTCAACCCTATAGTTTCAAAACATAAATCTTACTAAAGCAAACAAGGAGTGAAAAGAAACACACAAAATGTCACTAATATAAGGTAAAAGGAGATTCAAATATCAAAGTCCATATCATCTCAATAAATTAAAATACAACAAGGAAGCTTATTCAGAAGGGCAAGGAAAGAGCTTTCAGCAAAATTATATTAGATGCCATTATCAAGGACAGTATATCAAATGTATTATGGAGAAATACATTTGGTGACTACTTCGTGAAACTTATTATCATTTTCTTAAGTTGAGTTTCTTAAACCTCCAGAGGGGTTAGTAAACTCTTGAAAATCTATTTATTTCTGAAGCTTATTTTCAAATGATTTTTTACTGTCTTTGTCTATTTATTATGCAATTTTTGTTTATTATTAGACAAAAAAAAATGAAAATATGAAACTTTTCTTATACTGTTTCATTGAAAACAAATTACAGTTATTTTATAAAATCAAAGTTTAGGCTCAATAAAGTCATTTTTTCAGTCTTTAGACGTGAGCAATTGAAATGAATCCTGACTAGCAAGTCATTTGGAGTATCACAAGGCTTGGCACTCTACAACACAACTCTATATACTTTAAATCAATGATTTGCCATATCACATTGCCAACCATGTTGAACGCTACATAGATGATAACAAGATCATTAGCTTCATTAGGTTGCAGTCGGCGCACTCAGCATAACTACCCTAAATAAGCATTTAGCGAAAAGCAATATCAGCAGCAAAAAACTATAAGATATATGAAAAACCAGTAACTGAAGCATTTGCTTAAAACATAAACTTTATTGATTTTTAAAGACACAATTGTTGTTTGCCAACATTTTTTATAAAACTAATTAAACATTTTTAAGAAAATTATGTTCAAAGATTTAAATTTATAATAAAAAAATCATATAAATAAAAACAATATATATAATACACTTTTATAATATAAATTAAATGTGTTTCATATAAATAATCTTTAGAAACAATTAGTTACTTAATTTAAAACTGCTTCATGTTATGATGAAAAGCAATGTTTTATTCATGAAATAAAAAAAAAAGCTTTATTCATGCTTTCCTTTATGCTCCTTAATTTAAGAAAATATTTTAAAGAAATAATACACACAGATATAACCTTGTGTCAAACAACTTGTTATTTTTAAAATATTTTCCAAAAAACTATAACTAACAACAACAAATTAAGAAAAACACAGAAAAATTCAAAAAAATAGTAATAATCTGAAAAGTTGGCCTAAAATCTAAAACAACTATAATGTATAACAATAAAGGTTGGGTTAAGTAAAATTGACATTTTTAATTTCTTGTAATTACGATGCTAAAATCTGGAAAATTTATTAAAAAGTTTATTGATGTATTAATAAAAAACTTTTTTTATTAATATTATTTAAAATGGCAACAAAACAGCAACAAGTGCGTTATACAATTTTGCATGCTCAATTGGAAATTCCTAATTTGCATCTCAAATCAATAATAAAAACTGTTGAATGTTCTAAAAGCACTGTAAACTTTAAATAAGTATTTGACGCTTAATACAACAAATAGAAGCGTGACAGCTGAAACAATTTAACCTTAAAAAATAACTGAAGATAAATGTTTTGCCAAAAATAAGGGCAAAGCCTAACATTTTTGAGCGAGATTTTTTTTTTAATTTTTTTTTAACTTTTTTTTTTTTTTTAAATCTTTGCTTCCAACAAGGCAGCCACTAATTAAAGTTGGAAGTTACTGAAAGAAAAAACATGAAGATTGTAGAGCAAGGTAAAGATTGACAGACGACTTAAAGGATTGCAAATTATATGAATCAGGAAAGCAAGATGAAGGAAGCGAATTCCAAAGAGCTGATGTTCGAGGGAAAAAACTAGACCAATAGGCATTTTTGGAGCACTTAGGAACAGTCACAGAAAAAGGATGACACTTGATTGAATGAGAAGTAACACGAGAATGAATTTTAGTAGATGGCACAAGAGACGCTAGCTCTTTAGAACAGTGCCCATTATAGTATTTGTAGAAAAGAGAAAGAGAAGCAACATTACAACGATGTGACAATGGTTGGAGGTTGGCTGCAAGAGCAGGTCCAACTATGTTTACAATGCGTTTTTGCACCTTGTCTAAAAGAGAAAGGGCATCATCAGAAGAACCACCCCAGATATGGCAACAGTATTCCATACAAGGCCGGATTTGAGATTTATAGAGATAGAGAATAGAATCCGAAGTAAGAAAGTGACGAGCTCGATAAAGAGATGCAACCTTAGCAGATGCTAATTTTGCAACTAATTTGATATAGGGTTTCCAAGAAAGATTGGAAGTAAGAGTTAATCCTAGAAGATGAAGAGTAGATGATTCATCAAGTACATCACCGTTCATAAATATAGGAAGATCTAAATTATTGCAATAACAATTGGCTGAAAAAAATTGAGTTTTATCTGAATTAAAGTTAACCAGCCACTGTGAGCCCCATGCTGTAGCAGAAGTGAGATCCTTTTCAAGCTCAAATGACCCCTCAAAGCAATCAGAGGGTGTTGGTTTCTTATTACGACAAGAATAAATGGTAGTATCATTAGCAAACATTGCCACCTTAGATGTGGGAATATCTGGAAGATCATTAATGTAAATTAAAAAGAGTATAGGGCCAAGGATAGAACCTTGAGGAACCCCTGAAGTTACAGAATAAGAAGAAGAGTGCTGTCCATAGAGGACAACTTTTATACTACGATTGAGAAGGAAGGATTCAATAATCTTAAAGATGATGCCAGATACACCATAAGAAGAAAGCTTATGGAGAAGACCAGCATGCCAAACTTTATCAAAAGCTGTTGAAATGTCAAGAGCAATGGCCTTAACCTCTCCACCTTTATCTAATGCACAATAAAACCTATCAGTTAATACTGTTAGCAAACCAGCTGTAGAACGAGAAGATCGAAATCCATATTGATGATCAGAAAGTAAGTTATTAGATTCAAGATGAGAAATTAAGTGTTTGTTAATTAAAGACTCCAAAACCTTGCTTATCATAGGAAGAAGACTAATGGGATGGTAGTTAGACAAATCAGATCGCTCTCCAGAATTTTTGAAGATAGGGATAGCAGATGCCGCTTTCCAACAGGCTGGAAAACAAGACTCTGATGAGCACTTGTTGAATAGTTTTGAGAGTATAGACAACAGCTCCGGAGAACACTTCTGCAAGACAATAACAGGTATGTTGTCCGGGCCACAAGCTGTAGAAGAGTCTAGGCAAGAAATCACTTTAGATACAGAAGCTGAAATGATACAAATGTCAAGCAATGGATCAACCTGTTTTTTGGCAATATCAGGTAGAACGCAACTAGTGGAATCAAGAGATGATATTGATGAAATGTTTTTAGCAAACAAATCAGCTTTATCTTTAGGTGAGGTGACAAAGTCTGAATCATACAAGAGAGGTGGAATTAAAGATTTGCCCTTATTAGTGATACTATTAAAGATTCTCCAGAAGTCACGAGAGCCTAATTTTTGAGATGAGATACAAGATTTCATGACCAGAGAATAGCGAGTTTTGGCGTTAGACAAAATCTTTTTACAATTGTTTCTAGCAGTAATAAACAGACGTCTGTTTTCTGGAGAATTGTTTTGGTGATAAATATGGAAGTAACGGTTTCGATTGGCAATTGCAGCAGCACAGTGTGAGGAAAACCATGGAGGAGAGTGAGGCTTGACCTGGAATCGTCGAGAGGGAATAAAAGATTCCATTCCAGCCTGAATCCACAAAGTTATGTAAGAAGCACATTTGTCGACAGGAAGACGAAAGATTTCTACCCAAGGGCCATCACGAAGAAAATCACAGAAAGAATCCCAGTCAGCTTTACTGTAGTTGTAAGAGGTTCGATAATAGGGGGATTCAGGTGATGAAGAAGAATGAGATATTAGTTTTAGAGAGATTTAACTGTGATCAGAAGAACCTAAGGGTGAATGTGGAGAAACTGAGCACTGACTAGGACCAGAAACAAGACATAAGTCGAGTAGAGAAGGTAGATGATTCGGGTTGTCAGGAAAGCGAGTTGGAAAGTTGACTGTTTGAATTAGGGATTGAGAAAGGCAAAAGATGTCGGCTTTAATGCCTGCAGAGTCACTGACACTAGAGCCAAGCCATTCAGAGTGGTGAGCATTAAAGTCACCGACAACAACTATATTAGCTGATGGATAAAGAGAGAGGGCTTGGTCAATATGATCAGAAATAACGTCAAAAAGAGAGCAGTCTTGAGATGAAGGAGAGCGATATAGAACAAAGAGAAAGGCAATAGATTGAAGTGGTGCTAAACGAAAGCACATAAAAGAATAGTCTGTGGATTCAAACCTAGTTTCACGACAAATGGGTGAATTCTTACGAATGTAAATCCAAAATTCACATGCTTGGCCAAGCATTTTGAATATTGGAGTCTTTATAAATTAAAGGAAGATAACCATCAACACTAAGATGACAAGATGAGACAGCTGAACTCAAATTAGTCTCACAAAGAGCAAGTAGGTCTGGTGAAATTTGCAAGAGATAAGACTCAACAGAAGAAAAGTTACTTCGAAGACCACGAATATAAGTGAATGATAGGTTTAGAGAACTTGATGATGATGGTTTTTTGTGTTTTATAGTTTTTGTGACTTTATTCATTTTTAAATTAGATTGAAGAACTTGACTCAAAGCATAGATAGTAATCAGAACACTGTTTAATAGCCCAAGCAATTGCCTTATTACTACTAATAAACACTAAGTCGTAACAAAGGGCTCCAAATGTGGCCTCCGCAATGCACACCAAAAGTACAAACAGGGACACCATCCATGCGCAACATGGCACAATTTAGTGGCAAAAAGTTGTGCAAAAAAATTATACAAATTATTGTGCAGAAAAAAAAAAATTTTAATCATGGATGATAAAACTTATGTGAAATTAAATTTCAAAACGATTCCAAGATCATTTTTATATGGGAGTTTCAAGGAAAGAGGCAAAGGCTAAATTTTAATATTTACTTTATAAAACTAAACAATTAAAAAAAAAAATTATGGTTTAGCAAGCCAGATGTCAACATGGATTGAAAACACAGAGTTTTGTCACTTATTCCACAATAAAAAGTAAAACTTATCAAATACTCGTTCTGTAGCTTAACCTCATTTTATTGTACTGAGGAAACTTTTTATTTATTCATTTATTTATTTTTGTTCTAGACTTAATAAGAATTCAATAAAAAAAAATCAAAAGAATGACAAGGTAAAACATCTAGGTTGATAAAAAAAAGCAACTGGAATGACATTAAGAACCATCAGCAATCTGATTAAAAAGTACAAAATGTTTGAATTTGCATAGACAAAAAGTGACACTAAGCATACGTCAAAGAAAGTAAAAGTGTTTCTTATCCAGAAGCAGAAAAAGTGACTTAAATGCCGGCTCAAAGCCTAGATTTTATAGCAATTGAACACCAATCTGGATCAAAAAAGTGACAATTTCTAAAGAAAAAGGAAGAGCTAATGATCATACTCCTAGAAGCTTAGACTCAGATCAGTTCAGATACGACAAAGAAATTAGTTGAATCAATGCAAAATCGAATTGCAGAAGTCTTAAAAGCTAAAGATAAAAAATTAAACAATTTAATTACTTGGAGAAACGTCTAATACTAAAAAATTTGTTTGGATATTTATTTAAAGTTAAAAAAATGCATAGTTTGAATGCATCGTTAAGTTTTTAGCACATAAAATTATTTATTTTAATTTATTAAAATTCTTCTAAGTTATTGAATTCTTGATTAAATTTGCATTTATAACAATCATAAATATTTTATATCAACTTATTTTTCTTCTGAAATTACTTGTCAAAGTTTACTTTTTGTTAAAAAATAAATTTCATTCAGGTAATTATATCTCCTACTGTATAAGATGTGTGACACAGATCAGTTTATTTATACCGTTAAACATACTAAATACAAAAGAATAGAGTCTATCATTTAGTGAAGTAAAGAAAAAACACCTTTAAAAAAAACCTAATGTTTACAAACTTTAGATTTTAATAAACTTACACTTTTGATAAAAAGATAAACTTTATCTAAAATGACTTATAATAATGCAACAAAGTAATAAAGACTTACCAAAAATAGAAAACAGAGATAAAGATTCTTCGCAAGTTTCTTTTAATGGATTCAGGTTAACAAGAAACTTTAATAAACTACTTTGATTTTTATTGGTTAAACCACAAATCATTGATAAACAACTCTTCAGCTTTTCATTGGCTATAATCTCTTCACTGCTTAAACAATTATATGCATATACAGATGCACAAAACTCCATTATAGTCAAATGTGCAAATTGATAAAGATAACCTAGATTTGTTTCAATCCTTTCAATAAATCCAAAAAAATTGTCTTCGATTTTATCAAAGTCAATGATAAAGGTTTGAATATCTTCTTTCGAAAAAATTACTTTATTTTCAATAAACATTTGATATGCAATTTTACAAATGTTTAAAATATATTTTTTATTGGAATTGTTTTCCATCAATTGATAAATCAATTCATTGTTTTTGATGATGTGTTTTTGCAAAAAGTATAAAAAAATATTTGCATACAAATCTGTCATTGTTAAAAAAGAATTTTTGTATAAGTTTTTTGAATTACTAATAATTTTACACATGGAAGATAAATAAAATGGAACAGATGACATGGACTTTGCAATTGCAGATTCCTTTAAAGTTGCTTTCACAAAATGTTTTTTTTCCTTTAAAACATTATTTTCTATATAATTATTTATTCCGCTTTCATTAAATCCCATAATTTGAATGTTTATCTTATCACAATGCTCTGTAGATATACTTTGGTACTTATCAATTGCATAAACTCTACCAGCAACTACATATTTATATTTTTGAATTTCTGTTAAAGCATTAACAATTGGATGGTAACAAGTCAAACTAGGATTTATTAACTCATTTAAATATTTAAACTCATCTAACCCGTCAATTATAAACAGTACAGGATGAATACTAATATCAAAATCATTTATAATTTCTTTGTAGAAAAAGTTTACTAATTCATTTATATTTGAAATATTTTGACATAGATTAAGCCTCCTGCATTCCAAATAAAACAAAAGTTTAACATTTTCCCAAATTAGGCCATTTGACCAATCAAGCAAACATTTTCTAAGTAACCATGTTTTCCCAATACCAGCAATTCCAGATATTAAAGTTACAGATTTTTCTTTCATAAATATTTCACTATATGGGATTGGTGTATAATGCAATTGCCTTTTTAAAAAATCCTCTCGTTCAACACTGAAAACAGCATCTGTTTGAGTATTAACTGCATCAACCATACATAGATCAACAAATTTATGCATTAAATCAACATTTGCAGGTAATTTTAATGGTGGTTGAACTTCACATATTTTTCCATAGTTTGTAAGATAGAATCTTTTAAGCGCTGTGCATATCTCTGATATATCTAAATACAATAACTCATCATCATCATCATCACCATTATCATCAACAACATTAACACTACCATCATCACCATCATTATCATCATCATCATCATCATCATCATCATCATCATCATCATCATCATCACAATCATCATCATCATCATCATCATCATCATCATCATCATCATCATCGTTATCATCATCATCACCATCACCATCATCATTATCAAATATAAAAGATTACAAGTAAATATGAAGACCTTTCAAAATTTTATTTAACTAATTAAAGAAAAAGTTTTGAAATATTTTATACATATTTGTTATTGAAAATATATGCACCAGATAAATCTGCCAAAAAGTTGTTCTTTTATATTTATAATAACCTAGACAGCCAAGTCTAAACAAAAATTAAAAAAAAAAGTTTAGAAAAATTTGTTTTCTATTAAAAAAACATACTTAATTACTTACTTAAATTTTACTAACTAAAAAACTAATTATTAATTTAAACTTAAAATTATTTTACTAACTAAAAACTAATTATTTACTTAAATTTTAAATATTTCATTATATGTCTGAAAAACTGGAGATTTGGTAATACTTAACCATATATCATTTTGAGTGCATTTTATTTTATTTAATTTGGTTAGAGTTTAGCAATTACCAAGTTTTGTAATTACTGTTTTACTTATTTTTTTTAGGATTTATGCACAAGAAATGTGATGTCTAACTTTTGTTCTAATTTACAGAACTAAAATAACTTATGAACAGTCACTGTCAAGCTAACCCAGGACACTTTTTGTAGAAGAGGAATGTTATTATCCTAACTAATGCCTTTATATTTCTTTATATTAAAGTCTTAACTAGATGACATAGCATGAAAAACAAGTAGACCATACCATTAAGCTGATGTTTTTAGCTGAGCGGTATGGTCTTTTGTTGTCAACTGATTATTCATGCTATATCTAGTTAAAAAACTATTATGAAAAAATTAATTCAGTTTTCCACTTTTTTTTCACAGCACAAAAGACTTCTAGCTAAATTGCCTGATGTAGTACTACCATCTAGATCTGATAAAGCTACAAAGTCACACTTAATCCTGTAGTTTGCTAATTATTTACAGAAATTTTTTTCTCCATACTATGAAGAACTAAGGACTGTTTCAGACTCTGTCAATGAATAAACTTCAGCAAGCATGATATCGAGAAGCATGAAATCTATGAAGTAGTGTATGGGCTACTTTTACAGGCAAATTAAATCCAACTATTAGACTTGTTGTTTGCTTCTGACATATTAAATCATTTGACTTTCTAGTTAAAAAACAGTAATCTTAAACTCTAAAAATATCTGTGGCATGGTTTCAATATCTTTATAACAATTATAATAACCAAACCTTCTTCTTTTACCATTTTGATAGCAGTATTAAAAAAAGTTATTATCTGGATCATTGGATGTAAAAAATCCTGTTGTAAAAAGTTACCTTCTAAATTCTCTGTAAAAAAATCTGTGTTTGGATATTTTCAAGCTTAAGAATAAACATCAAATAAATTGTGAATTTAATAGATTCTGTAAAGGTAGAGTAAACTTCATCATATGATTTTATAAGGTCAATTTCTATAATTTTTCAAGATTTAAACTTTTTTCCAGTAAGGATAAATTCATGTCACTAGATCAACATATGCATCATAGGGCGAACCCTATGTTACATGTTAAAGAACAAGATTTTTTGTAGTTTTTAATTTAAAGGTGATAAACGTTCATAATAAGGGAAATCAGTTAGAACATTTCCACATAAAAACTAATGCATGTTTTTATAATTATTTAAATACTAATAGCTTATACCAGTCCTCAAAATAGTCTGTGTCAAGGAACTAATCTTTTATGCCAAATCCATTTTTTTAATAATTCATTATACTGGCCTAAATAAAAGCAACTTTTATAACAAATTTATATTAACCACTGCATATTATTAGTGGTAAATATAACTTAATCACAATTAATACAAATTGGTAATTTATGGGTCAACCATAAATTACACAATGCAATTATTAATTTTTGCCACCACTTCCCTTATCACAACATTGTAACTCCATAGTAACAAGTCCCAACCGAGTGAAAACATAAAATACTCCCTCCGTCCGGAAATATGGTATACATTTTAGCGATTATTGTTGTCCGAAAATATGGTATACATTTGCGAAAAAATAAAATAAATCAAAAAATGTACATGACAAGTATATTATATTAACTTTATTTGAAATATTTTAATTAAATAAGAATGATTTTTATCACTCGAAATTTGATTTGGCTATATTGTACCCATCTTTGGTACATACAAATTTTTCTAGCAGTTCACCTTCGTGACGAAGTTTTTCTTTACTTAAATGAAGTATTTTATAGCGATTTCCTCCACCTGCTAACATAATTAATTCCATACATGCTTGCAATGTTGTAAAAACGTTATTGAGAGTATTTGCTTCTAAGTGATGAATTGAAGCGGTATTAATTTTATTTGTCTCAAGAAACACTGATGTTTGAGCGTTAAGTTTTTAATTAAGAATGATATTGCTTACGTCAAATATTTCAGGTTATATTGTCATGAATATTTACTATAACAATGTAATGACAGTTGCCAATTTACTTTTATAATCACGATAATCTACAATTTTTGTTGAAATGTATACCATATTTCCGGACGGAGGAAGTAATTTATTTTTTATAAATTCATTTTAAGTGGATCTGAAAAATTTTACAATTTGTTATTTACTAAAAATTTTGTATTTAAATGACTTATATTAAACTGAATTATATTTTAAATAAGAATAACAACTGCAGGAACAGGATCATCATGATCACCCTGCTACTGGTACCATGTAACCAAGTACTAACTGTCCAATGCCCTGCTGTCTTATTGGGTTTATTTATTAAAGCAAAGGTTAAGAGAAATATACACTAACTTAAAAACTTCCCTGTCTCGGAGTAAAAACTAGAGATAGTGTCTCGATAAAAATACTCATTTTGGGCAGGTGTTAACTGCATCCAGCTAAAATTTCTCTGCCTTGGGGCTCTTGGTTGAGTAAAGGCTAGAAATGGTCTCAATAAAAATACGTATTTTATGCAGATCCAGCAACTTAACTGCATCCAGTTATTGTCTTGTAGAAGGCCTCCTAGGCAAAGACTGTAAAGGTAAATAGAATGATTCTATCGGTGAGCCTTGAAGGCCTTCTTTATCTATTAGGTTGGCTTGGATGTAAACATGTGTTACAATGTTTCCCCTCTTTGATTGTGACTCTTCCTGTTAACTCTTAATGAAGATACAGCTCTAAAACTCAGCTTAATGGCTCTGAGGCTGGCTGTCTCATAGTTTTAATACTTTAGGGTTTAAAATAATATTTGCAAATAAACAATCTTTAAAGCCTTGTTTTGGAGGTGGTATAACCTAATAAGAGCTTGTTGATGGGACTACCCCCATACTTAGCATGCATATCTAAGATCTGAGCCAAAAATAGCATGGCATATGTTCGAGAATATCTCAAGATTAACATAATAGCAAATTTTGGCCAACATGCCATTAGATCTACTTTGTTTCATTGCTAAGTCTTTACAGTGGAATAAAAAGGAAAGATTTGAATCAATTTTTTACCTAGATATTTAATTGAGTTCAACAGGTTCAATTTTTTTACTAAATCTAAAGTTCAATCTATAGATTTTTGTTTTATTTGAATTAAAGATAATGAGTTCAGTTTAATTAGAGTTGACAAAAAGTTTGTTGGAGTGAAGCCACTGAACTAGATTGGCAAGATCATGGTTATTGTGTTTGTTAATTTTTTATTTAATTAATTAGCATTAGATTAGTATCATCAGCAAAGTGGTAAACAGCAGCAAACTTAATGGATGTATGAAGATCATTTATATAAAGAAGGAAAAGCAATAGTCCCAATACTAAACCCTCAGGAACAGTATTGGAACATTTTACAAGGGTAGATTTTGAATCATTGATAGAAACAAATTAGTTCTTTTGTTTAAATATGTAGCAAACCATTCGAGGGGTATGCCTCTGATCCCATAATATTCTAATTTTTTCAACAAAATTGAATGATTTACTGTAGATGCTTTCTGTAAATTAACAAATACACCACATGCAAAAAATTTATCAACGATTGCTTTTCTAACCAATTCAGTCATTTCAATGAGTGCATGAGTTGTGGAGTGATTGGCGCGAAATCCATACTGATGGGCGTAAAAGCATTTAAATTTTTCAAGAAAAGCATAAAGCCTATTAACCATGACCTTCTCAAAGAGTTTAACTAAATTAGAAAGCAGGGAGATAAGTCGGTAATTGGTGAAACCTAGTTGAGAGCCTTTACTAAATATTGGAGTGACTTTGGCAACTTTAAAAATATCTGGGAAAATGCCACTTTTAGGTGAGTTATTTATAACAGTACAGAGAGGCTTTGAAATAATGTGTAAGACTAGTTTAAGGAGGAATGTAGGTGCGCTATTAGGACAAAACTTTTTTCAGTTTTGAACATGTTTGTAATGAGACCTGATATTTCATTTCCCGTTACAGGATTAATAAAAAAACGATTTAGCATTTGGAATGTTAAGAAAGTCAGTAAATACCTGCTTAGGGGGTATGGCTTTGCTAAACAGTTTGTTATGTATAGTGCTAAAAAAAATTATTAAATATATTAGATACGGCAGTGTGATCAGTGATAAGATTTTCATTCAACTTAAGTTTAAAAAATGCATAGTGTGTAGAAGGTCTAATATTAATGATTACTTTTATTCCCTTCCAGGTGTTTTTAATATTGTTCAGATTATTATTAAAATATTTAATGAAGATTGTTTTTTTGCTAAATTTTAACAAATTGGAAATTTTGGTTCCATAAAATTTAAATTTTGCAAATAATTCATTTTTCTTCTAAATATTTTTTGATTTTATAAACTTTTTATAAAGTTTGTTTTTAACTGGGGTTTTGATTTCAGTTTAATTTGTTGGTTGGTTAGTATTTTGTAAGGAGCATGATGGTCTTAGATTTCATCAAATGTTTTTAAAATGAAATTCATGGATTTATTAACATCAACTTTTTTAATGGAGAGTTCCCTGTTGATATCAGAAATTTCTTTAATAAATATACTTTTATTTAATTTTTTTGAAGCACCGTCTGAAAGTTTTTACTTTTTTGGGGTGGTTGGGTTTGCCATGAATGCAAATAAATTGTGCTATGTAGTCTAAAATCGAAATTGTAAGGTTACTTGAGAATTGATCAGTTAAATGAAAGTTCGTGAATATGTTATCATATATGTTATATGACTGTTATTGATGTAGCTGTAATGTGGGATGGTAAAATTACAGGACTTAGTGAGTAAGATGTTAAAGAATCAAGATATGTAGAAACAAAGTTAGAATCATTGTGACTTAATAGATCCATATTAAAATCACCTATTAGAAAGATCTTCTTTTTTTTCATTACTTTACTTTTTAAGTAGAAGAGTTAAGTAGGAAGAAGTAAATTCATGTTTATTCATTTAACGATGACAATAAATGCAGCCAATTATTATATTTGATTTACAAGGTTTTGCAATTTCAACAAAAATAGACTCTAAATATTTAGAAGAGTAAATCATAAGATCATTGCGAACTACATAGTTTAAATTTGAGCTTAAGTATAAAAGTGCTCCACCTTTATTAGCCTTAGTAGGACAATCCTCAATATTAAACCCGTTTATGTATATATCAGTTATACTTGTATTGTTTATATATTTAGATTCTGTATTATCTATTGCCATGGGAAAATTATTAAGAGAGCTGATAAGACTACAGAGTTCGTCAATGTGGAATGGTAGAGAAGCAATGTTAAGATGAATATATAGTTCTGAAATGGGAAGCATAGTTTTATTGAGATCAATAACGCCATAGTATTTGCAATTAACAGAACTGAGAAATTTATTTATATCTTTTAAGATATTTTTAAGATTACTTGGAGTCTCAAAGAGTTTAATGAACTAGTAGATATATACCTGTATAACAATGTTGACTTCAAGCTCCAAGTTGGAAATCGAGCTAAAGGCCACATTAGATATACAGAATGACAATACAAATCTGACTAGTCATTCAAAAGAAGATTATAAGAGTGTGCATCAATATGGTTACATATGGCATGGAACAATGAAATACAAAGATCAGATTAGATTGGTCTTTAATTATCAGTTATATTTTTATGACATGTGTTGCAGAGAGATTTAAATGCCATATTCTTTAGAAAAAAATATATATATGTACATGCAGTATTAACTAAGTGACAAAAGTGTAAAATAGAGATAAAAAAAAAAAAAAAGCTAAGTAAAAGACTAAATTTGAAAACTTAAAACTTGGGTAACCGTTGGCATGAAAAAAGGAAAAATTATTTTCATAACAATATAAAGAAATAAAAACAATGATAGAAAAAAGTGATTAACACTAAAGTTAACTAAAAGATAACAGTTAAAAAATTAAACAATTAAAATAATTAAACTTTGACAAACCTCGAACTGATATTAAAAGTAACTATGACAACAAAAAATATTAAATGTAAAAAAACTAATAATACAAAAATAACATACTATATTAATAATATATAATAATACTAATACAACTACTATTAACTGCTACAAATAATAATATTATTATCAAAGACACAAAAACAATAATAAAATAATAATAAATACTTTTATAAGAATATAATATTAAAAATAAATAAAAAAATAGGTATCAAATAAGACCTAAAAATAAATACAATTAAATATAAACAATATAATACAAGAAAATAAATAATAATATAATGACTGAAAAATAATAACTAGGATTGGGTGGGGAAATGTTGGTCTACGGGGTAATCTGGAACTAATTCATATTTATTTGTTATATTGATAATGGCTTTAGGTATAAAGTTGAAATGTTTACCACGTTGTTATAACATATTAGGCTAATTAATTTTAAAATATAACCTAGCTATGCTGTTAGAAATGGCACTTTTTTAGCTAAAATGCTAGTTACATAAACAAAGTCATTATTTTCTCCGTTTTTAAACTTCAGAGATAATATATTCAAATAAGGCGTAAACGTATGAAAAATGGTTATTTTGAAAGTTAAGTTTCTATATTTTAAGGATAGTATACCTGTAAGACACTAACACACATGGTTTGTTTAAAATTTGAAATATAATCAGATGGGGTAAAGTGGGTCTATGTATGTGTAATATTATGATATGTAATTATATTATCAAAGTTGTTGTTAGTAACATTATAAACCTTTTAGTTTTATCAGACCTAACTATTTTGGTGTTAATAATTCATTAGAACTATTAAACACTTATGTTTGAAATTTATATCTTTGAAGCTTATATTAAGAAACATGTGTATTTATTTGTATGAAACAATACCTAGGTCAAATAAAATATTATATATAACCTTAATGGTGTTAAAATACTTTTTTGGTGATATGTTATGATATATGCTAATATATTTCACTAAAAGTTTAACAGATTTTTCATAAATATTACTTTAGAAAGTATTTTAAAAATGCCAAGATTTTATAATAAAAAAATAAAAATTATAATTCATCTAATAATTAATCTTTAAAAAAATTTGATTTAAAAAATGCCAAGATTTTATAATAAAAAAATAAAAATTATAATTCGTCTAATAATTCATCTATTAGGCTATAATAAAAAAATAAAAACTAGGCTGGCGCCTAATTCATCTGATAATTCATCTATTAATTCATCTAATAATTCATCTATTAGGCTGGCAAAATGCAAATTGCAATTCATCTATTATGCTAGATTGCAAAATCTGCAAATCAAAAAAATTATAATTCATCTAATAATTCATCTATTAGGTTTCGTCAAAGATATGGTCTTCCATTAGATTCTCTTGACATTTGTAATTTAGTTGCTCAATTTTGCACAACGATGAGGAGGAAAACTCCTTTTAAAAATGGAAATCCTGGGAAAGATTGGATAATTTCTTTTAAGAAGCGTCATGTTGATAAACTTCGATTATGCAAACCTGAAATACTTACATTTTCAAGAGCTAAAAGTTTAACACATGAAGTTGTAGATAAATTTTTTACTATTTTATCTGATGTGATTCATAATAATAGCATTGTACCAAGTAGTATATACAATCTTGACGAGACTGGGCTTTTTACAAATCACTTAACGAAGAGAGTGTTTGTACATCCAAAAAGCAAAGATGCTTATGAACTGGCTGCTTCTTCTGGTAAAGCTATGTACTCTGTGCTGTTATGTGTGTCTGCAAATGGAAGATATCTTCCACCATTTGTTGTTTTTAAGGGAGAAGGCTAACTGTATTTTAAATGGGTAGAAAATGGACCACCAGGATGTGCTTTTGGGGCAACAGCAAGTGAATGGATGCAAGACTTTCTATTTGAAAACTGGTATTTTACTTGAATTTTATAATTTTCATTTTTTTCTTTTAACTTTTTTTTTCTTTCCTTTTTTTTTTAATGTATTTACACTGAATAGCCTTTGTTGTTCTAGAAGACGGTACAAATGATTCAATAAAAGTAAATACATTCTTTGTTTATGTTTGTCGAGCACTTCATACCATTTGTTGACCAAGATCAAAAACCATAAGATCAAAAACCTTTATGATGGTCATGGCAGTCATTTAACATATGGTACTATAAAAGCGGCCATGGACAATCATATCCAAGTTATTGTTGTTGAGAAACAAAACAAAAAAAATATTGATAAGACAGCTTTTACAGGATTATTGAAACAATTGTGTCAGACACTCTCTCCAGCAAATGCTATAGCAGGATTTCGTGGTACAGGTATCTCACCATTAAGTAAAGAAAAGATGGAAAGAAGAATAACAGGTATTGACTTTCTCAATCAATCACCTGAACGTTATAGCTCTAAATCTCCAAGATTACAAACACCAGGATCAGCTATGCGAGAAGCTTTAAGGTCAATCATATGTCCTAATGTATCTGCAGTAACAGCAGCAATAATTGAACAACAAAAACAAAAAAGGAAGAGTGTACAAGCAAAATGTGGAGAACTCCTTACAAATGAAAAAGTTAAATGACGGTTACTTGAGGAACAAAATGTCAGAGAGGAAAAAAACCAAGTAAAAAAAAAATGTACAAAAAAAACTATTACCTCTACTGAAGTATCAAAGAAATACCCAAAAAGATCTAAGAAGTGCCCAAAATAGCACGAATGTAACCATAAAAGTGTAGTGATCAAAAAAATAGTTACTTTTTATAAAATACTTTATTAAAACATGATTTCTGTTTTAAATCATCATTTTTTTACTTTTATTTGACCGAGTTTTTAATTTTTATTGTTGTGCTGTGTATGTATGCTTTTTCAATAAAAATAACTTAAGACTACTTTTTTTAAAATAAAACCTTGTATATATGCTATAAAAAAGGTGCGTACATATAGAATGTATGTCAGATTTTCATAAGCAGCAGTATTTTAAACCAGAACTACCAATATTTTATGTAGTCCCACATTACCCCATGTAGTGGGGTAATGTGGGTCTATATAGGCATCTTCAAATAAAGGCTCCCAAGACTTATTGATAGTATTTTAAGTAATAGTTTTTTGTTGAATTTGTTTAGTAAGATGTTCAATCATGATTTCAAGACATATCTTGTCAGAAAGCTGATATATAAACATTAAATTATAACGTAAAGAAAAAATAAAAATTATAAAAAAAAAAACTTCTCTACTAATGCTCTTTCTTCTTTCTTTTTAATTTTTCTTAATTCTTTTTATTTGCTTATTTCACTTTATTTTGTTCTTTTGTTTTATTTTTATTTTTTTTTTTTTATATTTAAGTTTATGAAGTGTTCATTTTTATTTTGTTCCTTAAATTTGAATTTTTTTTTGTTTCAAATTAATATAGATGATTGTTGATGAATTATTTGTGCTTATAAAATAGATAATAATTACTTTTGTAAATAGTTTTGTTTTTCTTTATATTTATCTCCACTTTTCTTTTTTACCGTTATAAAAATGCATCCGCCATTTGTGAAGACGTTACAAGGAATAGAAAGCATTAATGGTTTTAAAGAAATCTCAATTTTAAGTTGACTGGATTTTACTGTGCCTGTGATTAAAGGTGGAGTTGACACATTATACTAGGTTGTCAGATGTTACTCGTGTTGGAAAAATAGTAACTAATCACCATTTACACTGTTTTTTACGTTGAAGCATACAACACTTATATTTTATTCTTGTAAATTCACCTAATTTATAAAAATAGGGATTCACATGGAAGAATAAAATTTCAATAAAAGGGATCATCAAAAAGTCTTCTTAAAAAATAAAATGAAAAAAACAACCTTCACGTTATAGTTGCAATAGTAATATTTGCCAAATAATTCCAAAAATCTATATAATCAAGCAATTTCAGAGAGGCACAAAAAAGATTCTTTTTGTTGTAAGGCACAAAAAAGATTCTTTTTGTTGTAATATCTTTAACATTGTTGAATCCTTCCTTTCCAATTGTAGTATAAAAGTTGTCCTTGATGGACAACACTCGTCTTCTTATTCTGTAACTTCAGGAGTTCCTCAAGCTTCTATCCTTGGCCCTATACTCTTTTTAATTTAAATTAACGATCTTCCAGATATTTTCACATCTGAGGTGGCATTGTTTGCTGATGATACTACCATTTATTCTTGTCGTGATAAGAAGCCAACACTCTCTGATTGCTTGGAGGGGGAATTTGAGCTTGAAAAAGATCTCACTTCTGCTAAAGCATGGGGCTCACAGTGGATGCTGATAAGTGGCTCAGATAAAATACTTTTCAGCCAATCGTTATCGCAACAATTTAGATCAAATGTGTTGCAAAATTAGCATCTGCTAAGGTTGCATCTCTTTACCGAGCTTGACACTTTCTTACTTGGAATTTTATTGTCCATCTCTATAAATCTAAGATCCGTCCTTGTATGGAATACTGTTGCCATATCTGGGGCGGATGTTCTAGTGATGCCCTTTCTCTTTTAGACAAGGTACAAAAACATAGTTGGGCCTACTCTTTCAGTCAACCTTCAACCATTATCACATTGTCGTAATGTTGCTTCTCTTTCACTTATACTATTACATTATAGTATTTGTATTTCACTTAAACAAATACTATAATGGGCACTGCTCTAAAGAGCTAGCATCCCTTGTGCCATCTACAAAATTCATTATCGTGTTATTCATCATTCAAGTCTCATCCTTTTTCTGTGACTGTTCCTAAGTGCTTCAAAAACTCTTATTTGTCCAGTTTTTTCCCTCGAACATCAGGTGTTTGGAATTTGCTTCCTTCATCTTGCTTTCCTTATATATATAAATTGCTTTCCTTTAAGTCGTCTGTCAATTGTTATCTTGCTCTACAATTTTCATCCTTTCACTTCCAGTAACTTCCAACCTAATAGTGCTTGCTTGCAGCCTTGTTGGAAGCGAATATCTTTAAAAAAAAAAAAAAAGCACACATATATATATATATATGTATATATATATTTGTATATATATATATATATATATATATATATATATATATATATTTATATATTTGTATGTATATATATATATGTATATATATATATATATATATATATATATATATATATATATATATATATATATATATATATATATATATATATATATATATATATATATATATATATATATATATATATATATATATATATATATATATATATATTATACAATGAAAAATGTATGTCAAGCAAAATCTCAACTTCAAAAAAATTTTTTTATATATATTTCTTTAAAGGTTTGTAAGAAATTAGTACAAAATATATTTAACACTACATTAAAATTTTGGGTTGAAAAACATAAAAATCTAATACCTGAACGAATTACTACCAATTTCATTATAGAATTAGCATCATTTATTTTAAAAAACAATAATTTCCTCTTTGATAATCAATTATTTCACCAAATCACAGGTACAGCCATGGGTACAGACTTTGCACCAGACTATGCATGTCTTTCGATAGGTTTCTTAGAAGAAACAATACTTTTTCCAAAAATTCTACCAAGATTTTTTTCAAATGACGAGGTTCATACTATTGAACAGTTCTACTTTAGATATGTTGATGATGGTTTTAACATATGGCCTAAACACTTAGATATAAACAAATTTAAATTGTCACTCGCCGAATTAAACAATTCAATTACCTTCACAATTGACTATGGCATTGAATTAGTTGAAAAAGAAAATATTTATAATATAATTAATTTTTTAGACATTTCTGTTAATCTTCAAAATAACAAATATATCAAAACTGACATATTTTATAAAGAAACAAACACACACGATTATCTTAATTTTAACAGTCATCATCCTTACCACACCAAAAAGAACATCCCTTATAGTCTTGCAAAAAGAATAATTGTATTTACATCTGATTATATCACCGAAAACCTGCGTTTAGCAGAGCTTAAATTATGGCTGAAAGAATGTAATTATCCAGACATTGTTATTGAAAAAGCATTTCATAATGCAAAACTACAAGGACCAGCTCAACAAAAGAAACCTAATGAAGTCGTTCCTTTAGTCACTACATTTTACAGCAACCTAAATTGCCAACCTATATTAACTAAAACCAAACTTCTACTCAGTATATCCACCAGTGAAAAAATACAAAAAATATTTTCTAACATAAATCCTGTAATAGCTTACAAACAACCACCAAATTTACTGAGACAACTTACTTCCGCTAAATTTAATTCCACAACATCTAATAACAAAAAGTTAGGAATTTTTAAATGTAATGATAGTCGTTGCAAAATTTGTTTATTTTACCTACAAGAGGTAAATAATTTCGTAACATCCAACGGTACTATTTGGAACATTAAAAGTCACATTACTTGCAGCAGCAAGAATGTCATTTATTATCTAAAATGTTTGTCTTGTAATGGTCAATCAACATATACTGGAAAAACAAACAATTTGAGAAATCGCACTAATGGTCATATTTCAAGTTGCAGAACTGGCCATTCAACAGACAGGTTTGACAATCATGTATATGATTGCCAACGTATAAATAAAAAAATAATGGAACCATTTTTCCAGCTTTTTGTTTTTCTGGAACTTAAAAGTGATAAAAATTTATGAATCTTATGAAAGTCATTTGCATAAACAAAAGCATGATACTTTTAACTAACACTTTCTGTTTTAAAAATATTAGACAATGGTAACTAATAGCAACAATACATTAATTGATTAAAAATACTTTTGTAACAAAAAATAAATAAATTTGTACATAACAGCACTTAAACTAACACTACTGATGAAACATTGAAAGGCCTCTAGTGTTAAATATATTTTGTACTAATTTCTTACAAACCTTTAAAGAAATAAATATAAAAAAATTTTTTTGAAGTTGAGACTTTGTTTGACATACATTTTTCATTGTATTGGTAAAAATTATATATATATATTATATATATATATATATATATATATATATATATATATATATATATATATATATATATATATATATATATATATATATATATATATATATATATATATATATATATATATATAAGAACTGTATTTTTTTTCTGTTGAACAAAGTTAATTTCAATATACATTAATGATAGAATATAGACTATAATCAATTTAATGTTATAACAAATTTTTGTTACAGATTTATCTTTTCACTTAAATTTAAAAACATATTTTTAGGCTGAAAACAGATATTATTAAGGGGAAAACAAATAGAAGAAATTTTTATAAATAAAGCTTTTATAAAAATTATGTTTAATAAAACAAAATGTATTTTTTATTGTAAATACAATTCTCTCTAAAAGCTATAGCTTCAAGATACAAACTAAGGAAACTCAAACAAAGCCTCTGCATGGACAAATTGAGCATGATACTACCAATGACACAGTGAGGTCTTGGTCATATTTTTTTACTTTTAAACAAGATTAAAACAACTAATTTTTTTAATTTGTTTTAAATATCATGTTTATAAGTAAAATCAAAATAAGGTATCACTTGATAAATGAATATAACAAATTTGTATTATTCAATCAAGTAAATCTTAAGAGAGATCACTTACATAAGCAACTTACAAAGTAAATAAAACGAATGATTGTAACATTATTAAAGCAATCTTAGCTAACATGATACTAAATTTAATTTACAGTATTCTTTTACAATGTAATAAAGTCATATCAACAATAATAACTGAAATATCTGTCTCTAAATGATTCGAAACATCCATCACCATTTCTAACATAATTTTAAGGCATACAAAGGATACTTAATCCTGATTGTTAATGTTAAATAAAACATAGAATTACCTTTCTTAGCAGAAAATTTTGTAGAGCTTACTGGTGAATTCGAAGTTTCTAAATGATATATATAAAAAATTGGTGTATATTTATTTAAAAGAACATGAAAAAAATAATGACATTGATTTATAGTATTCTTTACCGCAACCTAATTAAATATTAAAATAAAATTTAAATATTTTAATGTCATGAAAGTCACAATCACAACAAATAATCACTGAAAAAAATTAAATCATTTCTATTGCACTTTAAAAACAAACAAAATATATAATTTAATCATTTCTATTGTACTTTAAAAACAAACAAAACTGGAAATAAATTCAGGAGAAACAAACTAAAATCCCCTATTTTTATGTCGGAGTTTGTTGTCTTATAGCACTTGATTAAGTAAAGGTTAGAGATGCACAGTGAGCATAGAAGGAAAAGTTTTGGAAATAGGATCATAACTAATGATCAAGATATTCTAGAATATTCATTGAGGACTTTTTAGAAAGATATTTTTTTGCTTGTTATAGGAAAATTTAAATTTTTAATGTTAAACTAAATTTGTGGACTGGGTTCAAAATTAATGAAAAGAAATATCAAAAATTTAAATAACTTCGGGGTCTGGTTTCTACTGTTCTATTGATAAGAAGTTTAGTATTTAAAAACAAGTATTCTGTCAAATTTGGATTTGACAGAATACTTGTTTTTACTAACAAAATAATGTTAGTATAATAAAATTATAAGGAAAGAGTTCTAATGATTCGAATTTGCAACATATATTTGAAGATAAAAAGTTAAAATAGTAAAAAATGTGAATAACTTTATAATTAATCATAAGGTTTTCAAAATATCATCAAAATATCTCTTTGGTTTTGAAAACATACGCTCATGAGATCTGCTTGTATGGTCAAATCAACCACAATCTTGTCATAGCTTTGGAGGATGCGAATGGATAATTAACTTAATTTGACTTAACAGTTTTGTCAGCTTTAATAAATAGTGTGAATAAATCTATTTCTATAATGTATTTTACATTTTTGTTTGCCTCCATTAGATTATTTTTATTTTACCTCTGCTGAAACAAACACAAAATCATATCAAGTAAACAAATTAAAAATTAAAAATCTTCATATTTGTAACCAAAAATAAAATATTCACATATTTTAAGAAAAAATAATAATCACTGTTCAACATTTTTAAATTAAGTAAATTAATAAAAGTACTAACTTGCCTCAGTTCCCCTTATAATATTTGAAGAGAAGAAATGTTAAATATTTTTAAAATATATGACACAGTAGAGGCAAGTTAGCACTTTTGAAAAAATCTAAGATTTAATCTGATTTTTTGTAAAAAAAAACAAAAAAATTATAACATAATTACATAATTAAGTTTTAAAAGCTTTGATAAAAAAAATTTATAAATAAAATAACACATTTGTAATTTATTTATTTAAAAATCTATTCCATATCAAATCAAAAACAACTTTTACATAAGTGGTTTATCAATTTTTATTTCAGTAAATTTATTTTGAATGGAAACTAACGGAAATTACTAAACTTTTATAGATACACAAAAATATTGAAAATTCATCAACTTCAAAATTGCTTAGAAATTAGCTAGAAACATAAGTTTTTCTTATTTATTCACAAATATATCTGACTTTCTGAAAAAATAATTTTTATAGACTTTCTCAGACAAATATTTTTTGTCTCTTTCCACCTCTGGACCCACTGTGAGATGGTGTCTCGATAAAATAACTTATCTTCGGCAGATGGTAACTGCACCCAGCTAAAAATCCCCTGCCTATAGGCTCTTGGTTAAGTAAAGGCTACAGAGAGTGTCTTGATAAATTTATATATATATATTGGGCAGATGTTAACAGCATGTTGTTAGTTGTGAAAATGTTAACAGGTACGGTCTTGTAAAATAAACAATCCTAAGCAAAGACATCAGTAATCAGTAGCCGGTTTCAGAACAATAAAAAACTTAGTTTTAGAGCTTTACCATCATTAGGAGATAATAGATTGAGTTGCCATAAAGGAGTCATAAAAACAGAGACACAAGCAAAACCCATGCATTGATTTAAGAAGATCCAGCATTCAACATTCAACAACTAGAAACAACCTATTATAAATACATCTGCACCAGCCTAACAAATGAAGAAGGGGTGCAATGCTGGCCAACAGATAGAACCTGTTTGCCCTTTAAACTGAACACAAGATAGGATAAGAGAAAAGACATAAATCAAGGAGAGAAAGTCACCAATAAAAACAATATTATAAGAGTAGTAAAGAGTTTTTTTCAGTTTTTTTCATTTGATCAGAAATTACATCTAAAAGTGTGTAGTCTTGCGAAGTAGAAAGTTAAATATGTTTAAAATGAAATAATAATTTCATTATTTTTAATTTAATTAATAAATTAATTATAAATAAAATAATTTCATTATTTTATTTATAATTAATTTATACAAAATAACAAAATAATATACTGAAAAAAAATATATTTACAAAAAATATACAATAAAAACTAAAATTAGGTTAACAAAGTACAAATTGTCATTAAATGTTTTCTAATCCTTTTTGAGCATCTTCTATATGAGGCAACTCTCCAATAAAGAAAAGAATTTGTTCTTGTCCCTATCTCAGATCCATACTCTATGCTCCCCATAGGATGTTAGCCCTCTATTTCCTTTTATAGCATAAAAATACTTCATACAATGAAATTTAAATTAAAATTAAAATCTAAATTGAAAATAGTAATGAAATAATTTAAATTGCATAAAAGGACAAAGTATGAAATAATTTTGAAATTTTCAAAATGAAAAAATATTGAAATTATTTTGAAATATTTAAAATGAAAAAAATAATGAAATAACTTAAATGTTTTTTGTAAATAACAATGTAAGTAAGGTTAAAATAGGAAAAAAAGTCTATGTGTCATTTTGCTGACTGCATCTAAAAAAAGTTTTCGATCTGCCAACTAATGGCGTAAATATACATTTAGTGAGGAATGGGGAAAAGGGTGTGTCACATTCCACACACCTCTCACTTTGCAGTGACCTTGTATATATGTATAAACAATATATACTAATTTTTGTATATGTTAATTTGTTCCACTTTTTTCTTTTTGTTTTACAAACATCTTCTGATTAAAAATTTTTATTAAATGAAGTGAATTAGGTAAATTTTATTTTTGAATAAAATTTACCTAATTCACTTCACTTTTTTTTTATTCATATTTTTGTATATATAGAATATGTATTATAGAATATTTATTATAATAATATTAACTTTGTGTTTCATTTTTGTGTTTCAGCTGCAAATAATAAAGAATATTCTTATTTTATGACTAATAACATTAATGGAAATTGAAAAGTCAAAACTAGAAAATGACATTGGTGTTTATATATAAAGTGATTTGAAATGGGCCAAACAAGGAAAATATACAGCCAGTAAATCAAATAGTATGCTCTCACTACTAAATAATACATTCAAGTACATGGATAAAGATCTAATAAAAACACTGTATTGTACGTATGCTAGACCAAATTTAGATTTTTCGATTCAAGCATGGAGTTCGTATTATACAAAAGATGTTAATGAACTAGAAAAAGTTCAACAAAGTGCAACCAAAATGATACCGGAACTAAGACATCTTGAGTACGAAAAAAGATTAGAAATTTTGGATATGACAACTTTAGAGACTCGGCGGCTAAGAGGTGACTTGATCCAGCAATTCAAGATATTTAAAGGTATTAAAAAGATTGATATTAAACAAAATCAAACAATGAACTCTATTTCCTCATCAGGTCCAGCACCTAACATTAGAGGAGCTAAACATCGATTAAAACCTGAATTGTTTAGAAATTGTATGAAAAGACAATATTTTTTCAGCAATAAAGTCATTGATGGATGGAATAGTCTACCAGCAGAAGTCGTTCAATCAATTACACTTAACAACTTTAAATCAAACTTGCAACCAGTCGATTTAAAAGCAATGGCAAACAAGACGAAAATCAAGAAAACTTATTATTAACGCTTTTTCATTTAAAACTGAACAGTAATTAATATATACCGGCCATCATAGATATTGGCTTTTTTATAAAAGTTTAAAACTGAAACTTATCAATATCATATAAAAAATTAATACTTTAATTACTTAGTTAATTATACGTATTTGATTCATAAAATGTAATTAAATATATTTATTATGCCGCATTTTCTAAGTTTTTTTCCAATAAGAACTGGGTTTATGGTTACTGGCGCTTTATCTCTTCAGCATTAACTATTATTATTATTATTATTATTATTATTACAAAGTTTTATTTAAATATAAAATTAAAAAAAAATTTATAATTGATGAATGACAAATTTTAATTAGGATAGGTGAATGCAAATTTTTTAACATTAGTTTCTAAATATTAACAGTTGTAATTTTTAATAGTATACATATTATTATATATATATTTTTATATATAATATAAATTTTTAAATATTATTATTAATAATTATAATAGTAGTGGTAAAAAAAAAAATAATTATAATAGTAGTGGTAAAAATTTGTATTAACCTATTTTTTAGGAAGAGGAACTAAAAATGATGACAAAAACACAAAAAAATTTAAAGCTTCTAAATAAAAATTCAATTTCAAAATGGTGTAATACTTTTTTAACGTCACCGACAAAAAAAAGTTTATCTTGAGATGCCTAAAAGATATGATTCTGAAATTTTTTCATAATGTTCTTTATGTTTTAAACAAACAATAACAAAATAATTAATGTAGTTAAAAGTATTTTTCAGGGATAGTTGATCAAATGAATTTTCTCATTTGTGAGCTGATCAAATGATCTCATTTGTGAGCTGATCAAATGAATTTTCTCATTTGAGAGCTGATCAAATGATCTCATTTGTGAGCTGATCAAATAAATTTTTTCATTTGTGAGCTGATCAAATGGATTTTCTCATTTGTGAGGGTGAAAATTGTCTTGACACTAAAAATAATTTGTAAATTTTAAGAAAACTAATGATCTAAGTGGCAAAGTGATAGGTGATAAATAAAAGTGATATTGTTTGAAAAAGAAAATCGCAACCATTATTAATTAGTTGGTCAAGATTATAAGGACACATTAACTATGCTTGCAGATAACATTGTTGAACATTGGATTTTTTTTTAGTTTTAAAACTTATTTTTATAAACTAGTGATCTTTAATTTTTTCTACAGTACTTGAAATTCCAAAAACTTTTACTGACAAAATCTAAACAATACCTTTCTCAAATATTTGTTTTAAACAACAGCAATTACTAACCATAATTACTAAAAGGGTTTTATCCATTACTAAAAACAAGTCCACAATTTTATTTTTAAGTGTAAAATTTGTTTTTTTAAAAGGTTTTGAGAGGATTTAGAAGTCTGTGTGTAAAGCTCATAGCCCCCCTCCTACACTATCTCTGTTGATACATTTTCACTATTCACCCCCACTTCCACCAAAAATTCCTGCATCCTTCACTTAGAATTGATAGGTTTAAACCTATTATTATATAAAAGCACAGCAAGGCAAATATCTTTTGGCAGCAATTGGTACTGATGCACTACTCCAAAAAGAAATAGATTTGTACATTCAAAATGGCATCAAAACCATCCTAAAAGATGTAAATAATTGAACCTGCACTAAGCTGCATACAATCAAGAGTTACTGGATACTTTTAAAAGGAATCTTGTTGAAAAGCTTTGAATAAGCAAATGATGATGAAGAACTTAAGCAAAAATAGACAGCAAAATCAAAAAAAGTTACTAAAGCAAAATACTGGCAATTATGGCACCTACTCTCAAAAATATTCAACCTGTTCCTAAGCATCTTTTAAAACGTGTACCCAATTGTCATAAAAAAAACTTTCAATAAAGATCTAAAAAATCAGTTTAATATAGCTAGTGCAGGCTTGGTTGAGAAGAGGGAGCGATTGCTCTCGATTACTGACCACAAAAATAATATTTAGTTGCGAAAAACTGGCCTGGTTTTGTAGTTGTTTTGAGAACATTTAAGTTTATGTATGTCTGAAAAAATTTTTTTGCATACATAGAAACATATATAAACTTTAGAAAGTTATTAAATATAAAGGAAAGCTTTTAAGTACTTATATATTGGTTAACTAGCTCTAAATATTTTTGCTTCAGTTGCATTTCTTTACAAAGCTCACTAGCTCTAAATAAATTCAGTTGCCACTTGATATACTTAAACTTACTTTTTCCTGTTATAAATTAAAATTAAAAAGCCCACTCACTAAACATCATCAGCGATATTGTGAAGCAGTTCCGCTTCTTCCTCATAAAGTATTTTTAACCTTTTAGTTGATTTCTATCTAATTAATTTAATTTCTACAGTAACTCAATGATTTAAATTATTTGATTTAATCATCTAACTAAGAATAATTGTTTCCAATATGTTAAAATTTTTACGCGAAACGTAAAATTGTTATTAAAAAAATTAACTTTTTTATTTATAAAATAATTTAGCTTAAATAAAACTAAAGCTAGTGTTAGTTTTGTTAGAATCTTGTAAGACTTTTTGGGGCTGGGGGCTATTTTTAAATATTGGAGGCCTTTTTATGTGCCAGAGTGCAAAAATGATTTAAAAAAAAAGTCTTTTAACTATTTCGGGGCCCATAACATTCTGGGGCCCTGGGCTATATCTCCCTTTAATCCCAACCCTCCTTAATCAAGCACTGGAAATAAGACACGAGTATATAAATAAAAATTATATTAAACTCTTTAATAAATAAAAAAAAATTTGTTTCCTTATTAACCAATCGTAGGATGTTTATGTAAAGAAATTATAAAAGAGCGATGTTTCGAAAATATTTGTTCTAAACGTAATTTATTTCGTTTTAAGTTTTTTTGTGTTAAAATTTATTTTCTTTTTCTAGTTAATTTTTTTATGTAATTGTCTCTGATTGATCCAATTAATCTATTTTGCGCATTTTTTTTGTTTTTTAAAATGTTCTGAAAACAACTAAAAAATCTGGCCAGCTTTTATATACAACTAAATATTATTCCTGTGGTCAGTTATCGAGAGCGATCGCTCCCGCTTCCCGACCAAGCCTGCTAGTGTCTAAAAGAGAAAGGGCATCATTTAAAGATCAAAAGCACATAGAAGAATAGACTGTTGATTCAAACTTAGTTTCCCAACAAATGGGTGAATGGTTACAAATGTAAACGCCAAGACCATGCATGGGACTATTGGAGTCTTCACAAATTAAAGGAAGATTACCATCAACATTAAGATTACAAAATGAAACAGCTAAACTCAAATTAGTCTAACAAAGAGCAAGTAGGTCTAGTAAACTTTGCAAGAGATAAGACTTAACAGAAGAAAAGTTACTTCGAAGACCACAAAAATTAGTGAACTATAGATTTAGAGAACTCAGTGATGGCAATGGTTTTATATTTTATAGGTATTATTACATTATGGTATTATAGTTTTTGGTACTTTAGTCAATTTTGGATTTGTTAAAAAACTTGACTTTAGGCACAGCTAGTATTCAGTACACTATTTAATAGTCTAAGCAAATGCCTTATTACTATTATTAAAGCTGCAACAAATGACTTCAAAAGTAGTCTGGACAGTGCACACCAAAAGTAAGAACAGGGACACCATACATGCGCAACATGGCACTGTTAGTATTCTGATACTTTACAGCTGTTTCCGCCTCTCTGAGTGCTACCACAGAGATCAAGAAACCTGACTACCAGCGCAACTCAGAATCATAAAACTGCGTTTTAGAGCTGCACCCTCATTAGGAGATAATAGAATTAGTTTCCTTGTCATAAAAACAGAGACACAAGCAAAACATAGGTATTCATAGGTATTCGATTCAGGAAGATCCAGCATTCAAAATCCTAAACTGGAAACAATGCATTTTGAATACATGCTGCAACAGCCTAATAAATGAAGAAGGGGTGCGAAGGTCATCATTCTACAAGACAGTAGCCAGATACATATAATGTCTGCTCAAGATGAGTATTTTTATCAAGACACCATCTCTAGCTTTTACTCAACGAAGAGCCATAAGACAGGGGGTCTATTATAAAAGATTTGGCTTCTCTTGCCCTTTGCCTAAAAAAGGTATCCTACAAGGTAGCAGGACATGATTATTTATGTTATGCCTAAATTTACATACTGCCAAAACTTTTTTAAATTGGAATATTTAAACATTCTTTTGAAATAGTTTATACTGAAAACATTAGGCAGTTATTATTTGTTAAAAATATTTTTACCATAATTGTGGAATAATATTTTTTGTGATAAAAAAAAAAAAAGATGGTTAAATAATTTTTTTTCTACTTTCTGTTTTTAAAAAATTTTTAATTTAAATTTATTCTGTTATATTTGAATAAAATTTATTATTAAATAATAATAAATTTAAATTTGTTTTATTAAATTTGATTTAAATTTTTTTAATGCTAAATTTTCCGTACCATGTTAAAGAAAAGAAAATTATTTTCACCAAATTTAAGTTTTTTCATCTCGTTACAAAAGTGCTAATATGTAAAAGTGTTTAATGCACCTATAACTGTATAGAAATAACTTTACGTAACAAAATTATCAAAAGATGATTTTTTAGTTTTGATTTTGCAAATGTTTTAAGAAAAAAAGAAGTTTTTTTTTTTTTTCTTGACAAAAATTTATGAGTAGTATGCAAAGAGTTTGCTAAAGCCAAAATGTTTTATAAAATGTTTGTATTACTCTTGATTTTGACATTGAAGCCATTGAGTCAGCATGTTACAAAAATAATAAAATATATCCAGAATAATCATCAAACTGAAGCTTATAGAGAAACTGGAGTAACAAAATTGCCACTTACTACTTAAACACGCAGGAATTTTTTATTTGATTCACTTAAAAAATATGTCAAATAATAATAAAATAATAAAAATAATAATAATAAAAAATAATGATAATAATAAAAAACTATAATAAAAAAAAAAGCATCATTTCACGACGTTTGAAAAAATAAAGAATGAATCCCACGATCAATAGAAAAGTGACATACAGATAAAGTGAAGATTGAAAACACTAAAACTAATTGGAATCAGACTATATAAGTTGCAAACACATGAAACAAATATAGATGATACTGTTGAAATTTTCAAAAAGCTGATAACATTTTTGCAATTTTTGGTTTTTTTATTTTTTTTCTAACTTAGCATATTTTTTGACCTTTCTTAACACTTTTAAGAAGGGCCAAATAAAATGCTAAATTAGAAATAAACTTTTAATATAAGTATAGAATATTTTGGTCTAATGTTTTTATTAGGGATTATCCATAAAGTACATCACGTTAATTTAACTTTTAAATAGAATAAATTTTAAATTAAATTGTAATTATTTGCTCTCTTTCACAGAGATTTTGAATCGACACAATACTTTTGAATTTTAAATATTCTCGGAATTTAATTATTTTCTCCATGGAAGCAAATAATATTCCAATTTTATTTAAAAGGTCTCTAAAATCTTAGGACTGCAACATTATAACTATTATTAAAGGTTAAATGCACAAGCTTCTAGTGCTGGAATTAAAAGAATTTTTCAGCTTTCGGACTTATTCATTCTAAGCTAAGGAACAAGATAGGTGGAAAATGAAAAGACAAAGCTTGTTTTTATATAAAGAATATAAGCAAAGAGTACTGTTGGCTCATAAGTGATATCCTTCAATAACGCTCAATTTTTTATATAGTAATGATGATAGAGTCAAAAAGAAGCCTGTAAATTGTTTTTTTCTAAATATTTGTTGTTCCAGAGTTATGGACGCTTTAACTCTGTACCTTTTAACACTTAAAAAGTCATTATTGGAATTTTATGGTTTTTAAACTAAATTTAAAGGCAACAAAACACCTGTATCTTAAAGGCAATGAAACACCTGATTCCTGTAAGTTTTTTTTTATATTAGGGAAGTAAAGGTAGAACATTATAAATAAAAAATCTCAATTTTTTAAACTATTAGAAATAAAGGAATTACCTCAGTTTTTAATTATTTTTTTCAGAAATATTTTTTTAGAAAACTGAGGTAAACCCTTTCTTAGTCTAAAAATCATAAGCTGAAATTTCACATTTTGGAATTTTTGGTATACTTTAAATACATTTCTCTAAAAACATAAAAACTTCCTGCAAGATATCCTAATGTTTTTGGAATGGATATTCATTGTAATTTGGTTGGATTAAAAAAAAGGGTATGTCAAAAAACTGAGGGGGTACATCAAAAAATGTTTTTAGTAGCACTCAAAAATCAGCTACTAGGAGAAATAGGAAAGGTCTCAAGTTTGAATGTATAGATGTTCTATTACTTGATCATACACAGCAAGGTCTTAAGATTGAATGCATAGGTTTTTGATTACTCGATTGCATATCAAGTCAAAAAAATTTGACTGAAAATAACACGATTTGAGTCACATTTTGGTAACGTGTTATGCAATATCTTGGAGAAAGCTGCTGTTAAATATGAAATCAAGAATACATTTTTCCTTTTCTGGATCTATTCTATTTTAAAAAATTTTCACCATTATGTTCAACCGAAGGCCAAACAATATTTTTCCCAATAAAGTTATTTTCTTCATAAATTTCAACCAGCTTTTTTAGGTACCCTATCATTGTCTAAAGTTACCAAAGATTTATTTGAAACATTTTCACTCTGATCAGGGGAACCAGTTTCAGGGAACCTTTTTTTAAACTGTACCTTTATTCTTTTAAATCTTCTAAAAAATTTTTTAATATTTCTGATATTTAATAATTTTTTATTTAGAAAAGGGCTGATGTGGATTGCTTCTGTTAAGTTGTTACAAGTAGATTTTCTTCAACCTTTTATTTAGAAAGTAAACATTCTAATGGCTCAAAATCAAAATCAGTTGTGTTTTCAAATAAATCTTTGATAGTTACAGTAACTGTTTTAGTCTGAATTACAGAGCATAATTAATTATGCTAACTAATTCAAACTACAGTTTTTAATTAATTCAAATAAAGCTAAATCTGAATTCTATTAAATTTATATGACATGTAAACATTTTTAACCTGATGTTTGTTGAACACAGTTTAAGTCAACTAGTTGATGGCAGTCGGGTGTCAGCAACTGAGCTTGATCCGATGTCAGTATTAAGACAAGATACTCTGTTCTGATCAATTCAGAAGTATTTAACTAAATGCTTAATAAAGCAAACTGAATAACTGCAAATAAAGAAACAATGCCTGAAAATAAACTAATATGTTTAATAAACATTAAAGTGTTTACATGTCTTCAATCGTATAAATTTAAAAAAAAAACAATCATTTGTCATTTCATTTGTTAATTTAATTCATCATTTTAATTTCATTCTGACATAACTTTATTTCAATAATGTGATATTATCCCCAAAGTTTTTTTTTTTTTGCATTGAAAGAATGGTATTATGGAGTAATACAAAATTTAACTTTCAATTTTGGGCCCTTTCC